>NC_089786.1:28887602-28890102 GCF_040412425.1 Macrobrachium rosenbergii
TCTTCCATGTATCGTTTTCTTGCCTTTCCTTATTTTTGTGACTGCCACTTATTTGTTCTTTGTTTTTCAGTAATATTCAAAATAAAATCAAAATCCCAACAAGTTTCCTTGACATTTTATTTTCATTTGTTTCTTCTCACCGTACGGCTTCTTGTTTTGAGAGATTTGGGCGGAGCTGAGGGGGTCGGGGGTAGGGAGGGCCGTTGTGAAGCGGTGGCAGAAGAATGTAGAGCTTTCCAGTTCCACAGCAAGTCTTTAGGGAAGAGGCCACTAGAGGTGAAGATGAATAAATTAAGTAATAAATTGTTGAAAACAAATAGCCATAAAGGAAGAAATATTGACTATAAAAATTCAGGCTTAACAACTCGAAGCAAAGATCGGTGGGTTACGCCTTTATTATTCACCTTCAATAGATATACTTATTAGCGATAATGTAACATCATGTAAACTTCAGGATTTCGCTTGCTCATAAATCGCCTCTGCCGCTGCACTGAGCCTTTTTGATGTGTTTTGTCTTCAGTTCAAAGTGTTTTAGTCATGGTTAATGTGTTCATTTTATTTAAAAGGTCGCGTCACTAGTTTTCATAACTGTAGTAAAGCGTTGAACCTTTTCCATTGGATATTGGTTGGATATAATTCATGCGTTCGCCAGATGTACACAAAGCAAAATAGAATGGTCGCTCTGAAACACTTCGCAGTTACTCATCAGGATATTATTTTAGCGTTGGAGATCAAATTCATGATAAAGTAGTGAAACAGAGGGAGCAAATGGATTATGATTCAGATTTCAGTATCATTTGCCTTTTCGAAGTTTCAACTCAGTAGGAATGTTATGACTGATGAAATGCTTGCTGTGGCCAATTGATATATCACTAATTTGTACTAATACTTTATAAGAAGGGAAATACAAGAAGTTTAGCAGCTGACAGCAAAATGTTTGATTTTAAAACTACTCTGGGAACCTACAGAAACTCTTCGCATCTCGGTCTTCTTTTTTTTAATAAACAAAAATAACAGCACAGTAATAACAACAAAAATAGCAGTGCTCCATACAACAGCAATATAACAATAACAATGACGAGAAATTACTTTAAACCTATTTATCCAGACAATGAATGGAATGGGAACTGAAACTGAGTGCTACCTTTGTATCCGTTAATTAACAACCTTCCGCCTGGTTCAGCTATTGTGAGACTGTTGCTTTGAAATAATCGAGGAGAGGGAATTCTCTAATGAACCCCAATACCTGAAAGGACTTACATCCACTGATAACCAAACTAAATCAGAAGAAAGTCCGTCTTTGCCCTTCTTCATGTTTGAATTTCTTCATAGTACTGATATCGACAACATTTTTTCCTTTCTAATTGCTTTGAACAAAGGTAGACATTACCCCGCAAAGCGTATTTTCCAGGAAAGGAAGGCTGCTGCCCAAATTAATTACTGCGATTTATATCTTGAGAATTATATGACTATCGCTCATGTCCTTCGTGTTTTTATTATCATTTTTCGGAATCACCATTTCTTCCGGCGAGACTAGAAGGATTTTTTTTTTGTTCAGGGCGCCTGCTTATGTATTTAGGTATGTGAGAATACATATGTTTTAACAAGATATCTCAAGAACGGGTTAACGGATTCCCGACAATCTATCGGGATCATCACCTTTTAGTATATTTTGACTGATGAAGATATATTCTAACACCATGGAAACCAATTAATTCATTCACTGCATCTTTCCATCAAGGAAGAAAAAGGAAGATTTTATGAGAAACTGAGAAAATATGGTGGGGCTCTTTTAAACGACAGGTGAACTCTGCGTTGGGTGTCTTGGCGGAGGTATGCCAAGTATCCGTACCATATTCATATAAAGAAGCTTACTACTGTATATATCAGTCTTTACCCTGTCACATTTATTTCGAAAGATACATAAGTCTTACTTTACAAATATAGAGATTGATATTTACTCGGGGACTTGTTTATCGCATTATTCAGCTTAAATGGAAGATTAACCTCCTAGTTTTTCCTAGTAAGAGACCTATAAGGGAGAAGAATATAGGGAATTGAAGTTTTTTAGAAATTCTAAATATGTCAAAGGTAGAACTCTTACACGAAGGCAACATGTTCCCGGGAACCAATAAGGATTCTCATAGATATCAATGATAATAAAAATTAGATATGGCAAGCTTGAGATATTCTTGGGTTGAAATTTGCTTAGTTTACAGTCTTTCGGGTCTGAATAAAAATATTCATATCTCAAAAGCTCAAACTAACATGAAATCGAGTGGGCATCTCTTGTCATTATTATCGCTATTATTACTGTTGTTGTTCTTCAGGAATGTGAACATACTTATAATAAGCAAGATCAAAGATATCGTGAAAGAGAAAACCAAGTATAATATATATATATATATATATATATATATATATATATATATATATATATATATATATATATATATATATATATATATATATATATATATATATATATATAGAGAGAAGA
>NC_089786.1:28892602-28925102 GCF_040412425.1 Macrobrachium rosenbergii
TTGTATTCTAAATGAAATTGCGCACATTTTCATATATAAAAGTTTATGTAACGACTAATGTAAAACGATGCAAACATTACGCCAACGTGACGAAAGAATTTCTCAGATGTTCGGCCAAGTTACCGCGCGCAGACGTAAGGAAAAAGTTTTATTTTTTTCAGAAATTCACCATAAATCGAAATATTGTGCTAGAGACTTCCAGTTTGTTGCAAAATGAAGGTACATGATAATATTACTATAATGTTTGGGGTTTAGCTTATAATTGCGTTTTTTTACCATTTCAGTCGAGTTAAAGTTGACCAAAGGTTGAAATTTTGGCTGTTATCATGATTTATATGAAAATATTTCAAAACTGATAAAAGCTACAACCATGAGTTATTGTCTGTTGTATTTTACATGAAATTGCGCACATTTTCATATATAAAATTTTATGTAACAACTAATATAAAACGGTGCAAATATTATGACAACGTGACGAAAGAATTTCTGGCGCGGACGTAAGGAAAAAGTTTTTAAAAAACTTCGCCATAAATCGAAATATTGTGCTAGAGACTTCCAATTTGTTGAAAAATTAAGGTAAATGATTGAATATTACTAGAATGTAAGAGTTTTAGCTTACAATTGCGTTTTTTGACCATTTCGGTCGAGTCAAAGTTGACCGAAGGTTGAAATTTTGGCAGTTATCGTGATTTATATGAAAATATTTCCAAACTGATAAAAGCTACAACCATGCGTTGTATTTTGTTGTATTTTAAATGAAATTGCGCACATTTTCATATATAAAACTTTATGCAACGGCTAATATAAAACAGTGCAAAAATTACGACAAAATGACGAAAGAATTTCTGAAATTTTCGGCCGAGTTACCATGCGGACGTAAGGAACAAGTTTTTTTTCAAAAATTCAGCAATATTGTGCTAGAGACTTCCAATTTGTTGCAAAATGAAGGTAAATGATTGAATATTACTAGAATGTAAGAGTTTTAGCTTACAATTGCGTTTTTCGACCATTTTGGTCAAGTCAAAGTTGACCAAAGGTTGAAATTTTTTGTAGTCGATGTACGGCACGTCCACTCGGCACCCAACAGACAATTTTAGTTGACGTATGATACGTCCAGTCGGCGTTTAAGGGTTAACCTGATTTGCTTACCCTAAATCCTAGGTATTTTACTGGAATAACGGGGTTGAAGCTCACAGTATAATAATTTGGCTTAATCTAGACTTCGTGAACACATATACCGTCAGTGGTGGCTGAAAGAGGAACCAAAGGAAATGCGAAACAGAAAAAAGATAAAAGAATGGGTGAAGTTTTGAACAAAAAAAGCGACTTTACCTTAGGACGAACGTTGTGGCATAAACGACCGGCAAGAAGTCCTTGCAATTGTTTCTTCACTTCACTAATAGCATAATAGACAAAGAAAGGGGGAAGAGGTCCAACCGGACGTGTTATCTCTCCGAAAGCTTGGTTCTCTCTGAAGTTCCCTGACCGGCCTTGGTCAAAAACAGTCACCCCAGGCGTCCGCGTTCTTGTTAAAAACATTCGCCAAGAGACAGGTAGAACGGAAAAAGGGACCTTAGGACCACCTATTTTTAAGGGAATTTTCCTATAGGGGAAAAATGGCTAAATGCTACCTATCCTTTTCAACGGACGTTAAAGTTTGAACTGAAGACGCTCCTAATCTAGACAACGTTCTTTCCCGGTCTCGGTCAGGCTGATATTATTTACAATCAAAAGTTACGAGGGCGAACAGCAGTAATATTTGTAAAAGCTCCCCCCCTTAAGAGGGCCTTCACTCCCTTTTCGGACGTGAAAGTCTATACTAAGCAAGCTGTTCGCCTCTCGTAGCTTACTCTCCTTCCCCTGAGCAGATTAGTCCTGGTTAGTCTACCTAGCTACAGAACTACCTAACCCTAGATAGGATACGAGCTATAATCAGTACTTTACCTTATTCTAATAGTACTAGAAGGTGCTTACGGTTATTATAGGCTACCTCGTACAATCATGATGTGTTTTAGACCTACCCTAGTGGTGCATTCTATGATATTCCCTAACCTAACCTATCCTAACCCGACCGTAGCACCAACATAAGAGCTAATGATCTAACCAAATTACAACGTGGTTTATGTTTAAAACAATTAATAATTACTAGTTCATTCATGAGGGTTGCCTCATATGATAAATGGGTGCCTCACTGAGGTCTTAGGCCATGCGTGTCCTGAGCGTCGTGGCTCGTTTCACAATAGTTAATATTATTGAAATTAGTTATGCTACTTACGGGATTACTGCGGCTCGGTGGTAAGTGGAAGGAACAAGGCTACTAAACTGATGTAGGCTACCGTACTTAAGGCGGTCTAGGCTATGTACAAGTAAAAAGAGATCACACTGGCTACCTCCTCTGGGCGAGTGGCCAGGATCACTCTTAGATGTTAGGGCACTGTGCCGAGAGGCCACTAGTGCCTGGATGAGCTTATAGCTTGGCAACTACTGGGCTCTCTTCCGCCCCTTCTTCTTCTTCTTCGGGTTCCTCCAAGACCTATCAGTAGCAGGCCTAGGTGATGAGGGCACCGACTCCGGGGACAGGCCAGAAGGGCTAGTGGGCGCGAAGTCAGGGGCAACTTCAAAAGCTGCAGGAGGGCTCCCTACTCCGGCTGCTGCAACAACCGGAGCGAGAGCGATCTCAACTTCTGCGTCCGAGGAGGCCAGTTCCTGGTCTTCCAAAGATGGGGTACCAGTTCGATCCTCCAGGGGTTCATCCCCTGGAGTCAAAGTTGGCAAAGAAGTTTCGGGTGCTGGAGGCTCTCCAGTCGCAATGATCGACTGCATGGGGAATCCTAAATCTCCCGGAGGAGGATTCGCCTCACGATTTAGACCCGGCATAGGGGCCTTCTCAATTGGTAGCTCAATGTCCGTGGCGGACGGAGTCTGGCCCTGCTCAGTGCTCGCAAGTGGCACTGGCAGCAGTTGAGGGTCAGGCATGCCTGACAAGGGGTCCGGAGGTGCAATACTTCGCGGACGACTTGTGTTTGGCTGCGGCATAGATTCCTGCCCCAGTAAGAGATCGCAGCCTCTCCGAGAGTTTTGTTCGGGAGTGTCCGCTGGGCGTTGCTTGTTTGGGCAGCCCTCCCAATTTGTGGAGTGGTCTGTCCGCTTGCACGTCCTGCAGCAGTACTGCTCCTCCTGAATCTCTCTTTGCGGAGGGGGAGGACCTCTTGGTGGGCCAGCCCTTCGCGATTGGAGAGGGCTAGGCCTGAAATAGTTTGGGTTGTGCCCCTTCCGCAGACCACTTCGGTGGTCGGAAGGTGGGGGTTTGACCATATCGGGAGTTACAACTGGGGCCTCCGTGGAGGAGGTAACGCGGCTGCGAAGTGGCGTTGGTAACGGGCTTCCGCAGAGAAGATCCTGACCCAACAAGAAAGCCACTCCGGGCCGAATTCCACCTACCACGCCGAGGCGGTGGGGTATCGTGCCCCAAGGTGTCGTGAACTGGAGGTGGACCATAGGAACGGTAATGGTGTGGCTTTCTATCCACTTCATTTCCCACCGGGTTTCTTCGTCAACCATGGCACCGGCTGGCACTTGGGCCCTAGTGATCAGGCTAATATTTGCCGCAGTGTCTACTGTGACCGGAAGGGTCACTGGCAGGCTAGTGCTCTAAAGAGGGGCCACCGAGATGAACTGGGTTTCCAGTCTATCGGGGTAAAGGATCCGGTGCGAACCGGCCGCAGAAAATGAAGTGCTGATTAGGTTGACAAATTTGGTGGTGGGGACATGATGTGGACAGGCCGGAGATCCAGCATTGTAGTGGCTAGCACCCCGACAGGATTTGCACGGGCCTCTTGGATGGGCTCGGTGGACTGCAGTAACTGTTGGAGGAGAGGGCTGAGCGGATGAATCGGGAGCGGAGTTCTGGCTGGTAGGGTTAGGCTGCTTATTAGTGCCGAGTTTGTATCGGCACTCAGCTTCAGCGTGGCCCCCCTTCTTGCAATAGTTGCACAGGGTCTTGCTTGGCAGTCCATTCTTCGGGCGAGTGGAGTTCGAGAGGTAGGCCGGAGGGATGATTCGCTTTTGAGAGGTGCTATGCGACTGATTGAAAGTTTCCCACGAATCAGCCATGCGACAAGCTTCCATAAGTGTGGAGGGCTGTTTATCGTTAAGATATACAGCAAGGGGCCCAGGCACACATTGGAAAAGGTCTTCTAGCATGGTCGGATTGAAAAGATCCTCAAACGTCGTGCAGGCCAAGGAGTCGAACCAGCGCATACCAGACTGGGTTTTGTGACATGCCCATTCCGTCCAAGACCAGCCGACTTCCTTGGCAAGACCTCGGAACCGTTGTCTCAATTTTTCTGGGGTTATCTCGTAGGCCTTTGTAATGACTCTACGAACTTCCGCCATGTTGCCTCTCTGGCTCTTCTCCAGTGAGCGAAGCGCTGCCTTGGCTTTTCCCTCCATATGCTTGGCTAGTATTAAGGCTCTCTCCGTCTCTGTGGTTCTGTAGTTATCAAAAATAGCCTCGATCTCCTCCAGCCATGCTTCTGGCTCGTCCTCAGTCCACTTGGGGACTAAGGAATTGATGCTCGAAATTGGAGCGTTTGGTGCAGCAGGTGTAGGACTGGAGGCTTGATGGCTAGCCATAGCTTCGGCATTCTCCATTTTGGCTCTTACAGCTCGAGCTCTTTCTACTTGAAGGCTAACTCATGCTGTCTTCTCCTTTCTTCTCTTTCCTCTTCTAGTTGCCTTTGCTTCTTTCTTCTCCGTTCTTCTTTATACCTCCTCTGCTCGGCTTCATACACCCTCCGTTCTTCTTCATACTTCCTCTGCTCTTCCTCATACTTCCTCTGCTCGAGTCTTCTTCCTTCTCCCGCTTGGCCAAGTCGTCCACTTGCTCCTTAACCCAGGTGGTAAGTTCCGAGCCGGTGAGACCTGCTGCCGTCCCCAGCCCCAGGAAGGTTTTATAATGCTCTGCTGCCATGGTTCTGGTGGGGAAGGGTGTCTAACCGGGTCGACTGGGCGTACTTGGGCAGCGAGGAAGTGTCTCTTCAGTGACGTGGCACCCTTTCAAAAGGTGGCACTGTAGTTGGGTGTGCTGTGTACAGGTCACACTGGTGGCACTCAGTATCCCTAGGCACTGGTGCAGGTTAGGTTCCAGAAGAACTTTCTCTTCTGTGTTCCCTTTTTGTTTTCGTTTATTTATTTTTTCTGGATGCTTGCTTAGTGGCACTTATGGTGCCAATGTGTTCCTAGGGACCCTCTACTGGAGTCTAACTAGGCTATATGGGAGGAAAAACACTCTACACCCCCCGCAGAGTGTAATAATTGAATGAGAGAGAAAGGGAAGGTAAAAAAGAGAGATAGAGTGAGAAGTAAGCTATTCAAGTGATGACAGTGCAGCAAATTATTGGCACTGTGGAATAAAGTGAATTTGGGTTTTTTCTTTAAAGATCCTCGTGAGTGGCTGGTCCCAGTACCCAGTGCTAACCCCTTCTTCTTTCAGAGGGTGAAAAACTACTGTTTGCTTCGGTCTGGATAGCAGGCCTTACTCGTGACCAACAGTTTATCACTGTATTGTAATTACTCTTAACTTGTCCTCATCTATTGTTGGACAGAGGTGTTTCTTTTATTTGGTTCACTGTATTTTAATTAATTGTCCTAGCGTCGGCCGTTCTTTCTTTGAAGAGGGTCACGTACACTTAGTTAGGTTATGAATGCTTACTTGAATGAAAAGAGAGAGAGAGAGAGAGAGAGAGAGAGAGAGAGAGAGAGAGAGAGAGAGAGAGAGAGAGAGAGATTTTCAATCAGCTAATTTCTTGCTGGTTGAGAACATGTAAAGCACAGATTTTATAAATGCACAATGGCATGGATCTTAATAAAATTATATATACGTAGTCTAGGCTTCCTTAGGGATTGCTTTATTATCGTAATTTTCCTGGGAGCCGACGTCACAAGACTTTGAGCGTACAATTTTAAATTCTTTTTATATGATTTTTACAGCATGTATTTGTATAGGAACTTGTTATTGTATTAATCCTAACTAAGGCCTATCTTTCCCTGCCTAAATTATCTTTTGAGTTTGTCTCTCGAAGTCTGTCTAGCTAAGATATTGCGAGGTGGGTCTACTACGCCAAAAAAAATAAAAGTTCTCAAGAAGTGGCTGGAAGGCAGAGTCTCGTCACAACAACAAGGTCTTAAAATGGCGGCCAAGTCCCGTTAAGCCTAAATTCAAAACCTTGGGCGGCGCAGGACCCCAAATGGATTGTCCTCTCACAAACAGTTCAAAACAATTCTGAATACCCGCTCAGCAGAAGAATCAAGATGGCGGGTATTTTCCTTTTGGCACAAAATTCAAAACAACGAACGAAACAAATGCAGGTATCCAGATTTTACTTTAAATATACCAATCACGCTAGTGTTTTACGTTAAGAATGGAAAACGAAATTACCAACCAACGTTGTCTTTTGTTATCGTACTTCTCACCCGGACATTAAACAAAAGAAGGAAACGAAATGCTGGCCTACCTGCATAAATTTACGTTGCTGCATGGTACATTTTATTGTAAAATTACTATTTCAGTTCGTTTGCTATTTCACTGACACGGTTTTAACTGATTCCCGCTATATGCAAACAATAACGATCGGATACGTTACCGACGCGATTACTAAATTACTTTGTGTACAGGAAATGGACTCCGCTGATTCGGCCTTAGGATTCGTTACTGAATGACTTAACTCACGGTCCGAACACGGTAAAAATGTCCTTTCTCACGTTATAATTTATGACTGCTGTGCTTTCGCACCCTTCCCTACCTACTCTAATTCTCACTATACTTCTTCTTATAACTATTCTCTTTACTGCTTATTATTATGCCTGGTTCTTTGTTTGGAAGAGTGAAATGGAACTCAATGTGTGACTTTTATCTTTGGAATTAATGTAATTTAATTTCCTTTTCTCCAGATTCTTTCTCTAAAATTTACTTTAGATTCTACGCAAGGTCGCCAATGTTACTTGTAGGGGTCTTGGCTGATCATTTATTGTTCAATTTACGTAGTTTTCACGGCCCTGCAAACCAAGATTACACGTAACCTGCCAATTGAAGCCAAAAGTTAACCTCAAAGGCAGTCATTAATTAGCCAAAGGTCGCCAGTTAAGGGTAATTAACCTTAACAAAGAATATTCAAGGAATAAAGACTTTATAATAAACGTCCTCCAACTTAAGACGCATACAAGAATCTCTACTCGTTAAGATGACTTTAGATTTCAAACGCAACGGTTCCTCCAAACATTTGGACGCTAGGCATAAGAAAACATCGAGACTTAACCTGATTTGCTTACCCTAAATATTAGGTATTTTACTGGAATAACGGGGTTGAAGCTCACAATATAATAATTTGGCTTAATCTAGACTTCGTGAACACATATACCGTCAGTGGTGGCTGAAAGAGGAAACAAAGGAAATGCGAAAAACAGAAAAAAGATAAAAGAAGGGGCGAAGTTTTGAACAAAAAATGCGACTTTACCTTAGGACAAACGTTGTGGCATAAACGACCGAAGAGGAGTCCTTGCAATTGTTTCTTCACTTCACTAATAGCATAATAGACAAAGAAAGGGGGAAGAGGTCCAACCGGACGCATTATCTCTCTGAAAGCTTGGTTCTCTCTGAAGTTCCCTGACCGGCCTAGGTCAAAAACAGTCACCCCAGGCGTCCACGTTCTTGTTAAAAACATTCGCCAAGAGACAGGTAGAAAGGAAAAAGGGACCTTAGGACCACCTATTTTTAAGGCTGATATGGGAATTTTCCTATAGGGGAAAAGTGGCTAAATGCTACGTATCCTTTTCAACGGACGTTAAAGTTTGAACTGAAGACGCTCCTAATCTAGACAACGTCTTTTCCCGGTCTCAGTCAGGCTGATATTATTTACAATCAAAAGTTACGAGGGCGAACAGCAGTAATATTTGTAAAAAAAAAAAAAAAAAAAAAAAAATATATATATATATATATATATATATATATATATATATATATATATATATATATATATATATATATATATATATATATATATATATATATATATATATATATATATATATATATATATATATACATACATACATACATATATTACATATATTGCAATCCAAGGGGAGATACAAATCACGGCAGCATTTCTTCTTGATTTTATTCCAAATACAAACAAAACCTTCAACCCAGTTCCGTTACAGTATACAGTAATAAGACTGGATAATACCAGGCAGTTCTGTTTAGAGTTTATATATGCGTTCGCTTTACAGTGGCGATAGAATGAGCCAACTCGAAGTTTGGTAAATTTCAGGTCCGTCATCTAATTTACATTTTCTAAAAATATTCCCTTCCGCTGATATTCTAACCAGTGAATGGCTAATTCCTCCGGTCAACAGGTCCGTGAAGGTAGTTCCGTTCGTGACGAACCATTTGGCCGCTCATTAGCTGTCCTGTTAAGAGTTGCTATTTGCCAATTGGTGCTGTATGGCTTAGAGGTCATCTGCCGAAGAACATACAATACATCTATATATATATATATATATATATATATATATATATATATATATATATATATATATATATATATATATATATATATATATATATATATATATATATATATATATATATATATATATATATATATATATATATATATATATATATATATATTATATGTGTGTGTGTATTGCTATGCATGCTTGATGAAAAAAACTAACCTTGAATTAACCTGTTAATAAGGTAATGAAACAGCTGAATGGGTAATTTGCGCCGACAGAACGGCAAAGTAATAATCAAGCATAAATCTCAAAATCGTTGAAATAAAAACGATTATCATTTTAGGAACAACTAAAGCCTATTTAAATGGTGAAATAAAACTTTTGTTGGTAATAATTCAGTTCTGAACCAATGCACATTCAGTGATCAGCCAGTGCTCCGTAATGAAATCTCAAGTTTGAAGATTCGAGGATAATTCGCAAACAGTTCCAAGATATTCAGATTCATTTCACCAAAGAAGTTTTCCTGGAAAACTGAAAAAAAAAAAAAAAAAAAATCAAGGTAAATCCAATATGTCATTAATCAGTGTTTTCGTAAGAACACTCAGCCATGTTAACTGTTTTATCCAACACAGATTCCTTTGACGATCATCAAAGGAACAGCTTAGCCGAGTAAACTAATTAGAATCATGAGGAAGAACTAAGGCATGAAAGCGGTATAGAAAGGAAAAAGAAAGTAAAGAGAGAGAGAGAAGAGGAAAGCCGACTGAGTTGAGATAAGTGTTTTCACGGAGGATTAGCAAGTTCTGAGAATGGAGGAGGATCCTTCGCAAAGGACGAGTAGGAATTCATTTCATGATTTGGAAGTTGGCTATTTCAGGTCGAAGAACCCGGGCAGGGGTAGGGGGCTGGGAAGAGAGGGAGGAGGTGAGAAGGAATGAAAGGACCCCTCTCTTTAGGAGGGATCGTTTTCAAGGTAAGAACAAGGAAGTAGGAGGAAGAAGAGATGGAATAAATTGCTTCCAAGATGAGAGGGTAAAAATGTATTATAAATGAAGCTTACTGGAGGAAAAAGTAAAGTGTGGTTCGAGTTCTAAAAGAGTCGATGAGGAATTGAAAGAAATGTGTTAGGAAGATAGAGGCCTAAATTAAATTAAAAGTACATAAAACAAAACAACTGAGGAGTAAAGAATAGCAAAGAATACACCGAATGTAATAACCCTGTGCCTAATTGGAGCATTCTGTACCAATGTCGTTCTAACACAACAGCTCTGTTTGTCAGTTTTGTTCCACCCTCTTGTTCTTTTTCACACACTCCCCTTCTGCTATGTTGAAGCCTGGTTTGTAAATTAATGACCAAAATGAAAGCTGATGTTTTTGTAATTAGAAATACCAAAAGATATTTTGGATTAAATTATAAAAAAATTGAAGTGACAAAAGTTCAAACGAAAGGAATTAAAGGATATAAAAACTAAACTACATCATTGTAACATAAATTTACCATAACCAAGAACAGAGCGTTGCAGAAAACAACAGAAAGTGTCAACCTGGATTTTTTTTTTTCTCTCCTTCCGAGCCTGATGCCTCACTGCCAGAAAGGGGCATTTGATAGATAATGATATATTGGGAAGCCTAAAATATCATTTTCCTATTGAATTATAAGTTTTCTACCTGTGATCTAAAATGGCTAATATCCCGACAGTGAAGTCGGAGCTTCCAAACTGTTGCAGACCTTTTCTCCCCAGAAACCTGAAGCTTTACTCTCTTCTTTTCTAGATTTTGCGCTCAAATGACGGTATGTAAGTTCAGAGTTAAGTTGAAAGCTGTAATGTAAGTGATTTGGTATATTCTAGTTAATGTTGCTATTCTGAATGAAAAATAAGGGAAAAAAACGGTAACAAGCTGAAAATGCAATTACATTTCAAATAAAATTCACGAAAACAGAATGACAAAGAAAACATGGAAAGAAGGATAAAACCAATAAAATAATGCTAAAGCAATGAACACATCCTATACGACTTTTTTTTTTTTTTTTTTTTTTTTGCTGACATCATACTGCTTACGCTATACCAAAATTAAACATCTGTGAAAGCTTGTTAAATGAAAGGTTTCCAGTACTTCGGATATTGAGTTTTTCTGGTATGAGAGTGATCTTCAGCCAGAGGCGGTGGTTGAGAGATCAGAATTGTTATTATTCACAAGGGTATTTATGGTCGCAATCTTTTCAGAAAATGAAAGGGAGATGATGAAAGCTACTGATACCAAAACGGGCAAAAAAATTAGATGACCCTCAGCAAAAGGGATGAACATAATAGAAAGAAAACCAAAAGGAGATTAAACACTGGCAAAGTAAATAAAAAAAAAAAAAGAGACCTCCCCAATGACTATTTCCTAAACATGGAAGATGTGTTTACACGATTAACTTACTAGTTTCAAAGAAGACTTCGACCAGTGCCCTTACTTCACCAGGCTTTCCTTGCTTATCAGCATCTTTGAAGATTTATCAGCAATGATATCAGAATTTATCAACGATGATATCAGAATTGTCTGTGTCATATTTATAACAGTGAGTTCATTATTAACATCCAGTTGATTTCTTTTTTTATATTTGTAGCATTTTTTCCGGTCTTATCTCTTCTGAGGCTAGGTTTTAATTTTGTTCAGATTTTACATTTCCGATATAACTTCTTTCTGTTTGACCCGAATGTACCCCAAAACCAAATTGACGATTTCTGATATCTATCTATTATATATATATATATATATATATATATATATATATATATATATATATATATATATATATATATATATATATATATATATATATATATATATATATATATATATATATATATATATATATATATATATATATATATATATATATATATATATATATATATATATATATATATATATATATATATATTATATATATATATATATATATATATATATATATATATATATATATATATATATATATATATATATATATATATATATATATATATATATATATATATATATATATATATATATATATATATATATATATATATATATATATATATATATATATATATATATATATATATATATATATATATATATATATATATATATATATATATATATATATATATATATATATATATATATATATATATATATATATATATATATATATATATATATATATATATATATATATATATATATATATATATATATATATATATATATATATATATATATATATATATATATATATATATATATATATATATATATATATATATATATATATATATATATATATATATAGATATATATATATATATAGATATATATATATATATATATATATATATATATATATATATATATATATATATATATATATATATATATATATATATATATATATATATATATATATATATATATATATATATATATATATATATATATATATATATATATATATATATATATATATATATATATATATATATATATATATATATATATTGTTACAAAGTGATCAAGCACCTGGTTATTACTCAAATAGGCCAACAAATCTGTTGTGCAAATGATAATACCAAAAGTTACCTCACATCGACCAGATACTTGAAACCTCATAACAAAGAGTGACTGAATCTCTAAAGGTATAATGATCCCTTAAACTTATTTATCACTTGAGAAAATCAATGTAACTTTATCAAGTTATGGATGAGGTAACAATTATTAAGTTATATCCAGTTTAGTGGAATGGGTTATCTTCAACCAGCAATGTAGCTGTCTCTCTGGTTCTATTTTACCTAAATAAGTCTCAGGTGAACGAACAGATACATCACTTACCTTGTACACACTCATTAATGACTCTAATTACTGGTGATCAAAATGAAACGCTATGTTTTAAAACTTTAAACAAACAGGTTTATTTTTAAGTTCAAAAGATATATGTAAGGTCCACAATCTCAAAAGATTTACCATTAATTGACAACAGTGTAAGATTTAAGTATTTCTTAATCAAGTTTAATTCACAAAACTTTAATTTATCAAGAAAACAATCTGGTTAGGTGAGAATCAAACTATTAACTATCACTTAAGTGCCAAGTGTTTACCTGATTTAACCACTGCAAACAATCACCAAAATATTACTGATTGGAATCCACATAACATTCTCCAAAATCTCTATAACAGGTAGGCACTAACAAAATGCTAAGAAATCACCAGCAAAACACAGTAACAATTAAATCATAATAATGTGATAGCACAGACATATAAGAATGCAATATGCAAAAAATGGAAATACAATAATCACCAATAATGTGCTTAAAGATTATATTAATCTTTCACAATAACTTTTCCCTATAAAAAGAAAAGTTAAACTCACGTCTTTCTAAGGATTATTCAAAAACAACAATTCTCTTTTACCAAGAATATCACTTAAGTCTTACCATTACAAATCAGTAATTACCACATTGCCTTTTGTAATTATTACATCAATATACATCTTCTCCTCAACACTTGCACAAAATAATATTCCTGATCACCTTCTACAAAATTAACACACTCCTTGGGTGAGTTTAAGAGAACTTTTACAACAGATATCCTTCTGTTATTCCCTTTATATGTAATGGGATTATGAGAGAGAGAGAGAGAGAGAGAGAGAGAGAGAGAGAGAGAGAGAGAGAGAGAGAGAGAGAGAGAGATGTGGCTCTGAGATCTCTTTCTGGCAGACTACTGGTGTCTTTAGAAAACACTGGCTTTTAATTCTCGTAGGACCTTTCAGAATATTCGAGAATACACATAGGGTGTTCACACAGAATACATATGTATGAATACACATACACACACGTATACAAAGTATACAATACACACGGGTGAGCTTCGAGGGCGATACCCTTATCTTTACATGATGGACGTTTCCTGTTCAGGACTTACCAAACCTTTTGTCAACCTAATGGCTGGGTAAACAATGAATGACGCTCTTTAGACCCAAGGCGACACCATTCATCTGCTGTTCCTCTTTCTCTCTTTCTCAGATTACGAACAGACTAGGCATAGGCAGAGTTAAAAACAATGGAATAAGCATACAGAACCAAAGATATAGCAGGAAACTCGCCGACTGGGTGACAGCTCGTCATGATAACATAAGTGAATTCTTTTGCCTATACTGCAGGTTACAGACACCTGGGTAAACATGGAAACTAGCCTTTATTCCCTCTCTCGGCAAGCAGGATGTGGTGACCTGATAAGCATCTCACAATACAACTTCAAACATTAAACAAAGGGAAAAAAATATTTCACAATAATACAAGCCTACATAATATATAACTTATCGGTAAGAAAAGACATTTAAAATCACGTCTTCACAACAAATGACGAATCTTGTAAGCAAAAATCAAAATTTTCAAAAATAAACAAAAAATTTTACAAAGAGACATTATAAAATACTTACAAAATGGTTATATATAAATGATAATATATTATAATATATATATATATATATATATATATATATATATATATATATATATATATATATATATATATATATATATATATATATATATATATATATATATATATATAAATATATATATATATATATATATATATATATATATATATATATATATATATATATATATATATATATATATATATATATATATATATATATATATATATATATATATATATATATATATATATATATATATATATATATATATATATATACACATAAAAGTATATACCCATGCTGGCACATGAAGAGCTTAATCTAAATCATCATCATTGTAAAACCACACCAGTTTTTAATTATCTCTATAAATATGATATATCCTGTAGAGAACGTTGATATTCATTATATTCACTAATGTAATTTATCTGTTATTTGTTCTTTTATTTAAGTTAATGCTTTTGTTTCCAGGTCACTTTTACCTGTTTAACTTTAAAGCAATTTGGATTCTTGTGGAACTCTGGCTTAAGTCTTCAATGTGCATAACAATATTAATTAATTAAAATATGCTTTTGGCGAATAAAGTTACCTCTAGGGTGTTTGTCAAAATCATTCTTTAATCCTGCATTACTCCCCTGGGGTGTTTTGGCACCCCAATTTTGCTTCAATGCTCGTAATTACTAGTAAGCAACTTATTTCTTTTTCTCCCTCCCAGTACTCTCCTGATTCAAGAAGGGTGTGTCACATGTAGTGTTGCTCAGTTGTGGGTCAGTTTTCTTGGAAGCTAGACGTCGTTTTGGTCTTCTGGGGTGTTCAGTCACCCCACCAGACCAACGCGAAGAAAGAAAGAGGGTGGATAAGCTTTCCCCAGTTAGGCAAATATTTATATGTTTGTAGAAAATTGCAAAAAGAACTACACCCCATCAGAATTTGTGACTATAGATGAAATGCTTGTAGCCTTTAGGGGCCATAGTCCCTTTAGGCAGTATATCCCCGGCAAACCAGCCAAATATGGCATCAAAACACATGCACTGTGTGATGCAAAAACATTCTATGTATGTAACATGGAGATATATGCCGGAACACAGCCAGATGGGCCATTCAAGGCTGACAAGCAAAACAATCCATCACAGGCTGTGGTCACAAGACTTATTTCTGACATCTCTGGGTCTGCTACAAATGTAACATTTGATAATTGGTATACCAGCTATCCACGAGTGGAATCACTACTTCGTGACCATAACTTGACTGCTGTGGGGACCCTCAGAAAGAACAAGAGGGAGATTCCCCCAGAATTCTTGGTGATAAAGAATAGACCCCCTGTGGACAGCATGTTTGGATTTGGAGACAACCTTACATTAGTCTCATACATACCAAAGAGTAGGAACAAGAAGAAAAATGTGGTGCTCGTTAGTAGCATGCACCATGATGCAAAGATAGACGAAGCTACAGGTGACAAGAAACCTGAAATCATCACGTTCTATAATTCAACCAAAGGAGGAGTAGATGTGGTCGACATGATGATGGATAAGTATAGCGTTTCCAGAAACAGCCGGCATTGGCCTCTAACTGTGTTCTTTGCTCTCCTGAACATCGTCTGTGTAAATTCGTATGTCCTGTAAGCTCACAACCCAACTGCCAAAAAGTCTCAGAACAGAGATTGCAAGACTGTTCCCCGAAGCTGCAGAAGCAATAACCTCGACAAACTCACAGACATTACAATGCCAAGCATAGAGATGTGTATTTTGTGCCAGGTAAAAGGACCAAAAGGTGAAAACAGTATGTAGCACTTGCGGTAAACATGTTTGTAAGGATCACAGTAAGATGACTGTGAGCTGCATAGATTGCGAAAATACAGCAAGTGGTGAATCAGAGTGAATGTAATGCTATATGCAATGAGCTCACACTGATTTTTTTTTTTCAATATCAATTCATGGAAATATTTTTTGATAAAGAAACCATGTTTAAGTTTATGCAACAAGTTTAATGTTATGTGAAGAGGTCACTTTTTTTTTTTTGTCATTTCAACTCATGGAAACATTTTGTGTTTACTTTTGATAAGGAAACCATGTTTATGTTTATGTAACAAATGTATAATAAGCTTAATTTCAATAAATAATTATATCTTTAGATCGAGTTTTCATTTAATGTAGTTTGTACGGGAGATTTGCCTATTTTGTAATTTTTTATATTAATATTCATCAAGAATATTAAAAAGTCACACAAAATGGTGTATCTGAATCAGCATTTTGGTAGTTTTTCCTTAGTTTTATAATTTATTTTCTTGTACTATTTTATATTAATATCAATCAGCTACAAGCGATTAAAACTATTCAACAGGGATTGTACATATATCCTGAACCAGCAGTATGACCATATTTTACATAATAGTAACACCATAAATATTTTTGTATTGGGGTGAGTAAATATCCCAGGAGAGTAGGCCTACTCATGTTTGGAAACTAAAGCAAAGTAACGCAGGGTTAAAAATGCAGCTCATAGGCTATCATACAAAACGAAACCATTTTGGTATAAATTTCTTTTCTGTTCTTGTCATTCCCTAGGTAACAGGCATCTTGCTCACTTTCCACTTTAACGAATATTAAACAAAACACTGGGCTTAGCAACACGGAAGCGGGCGGTCGCCGCTGTGTGACAGGCACCATCCCCAGGCAAACCTACATAAATATTTTAGGGATTGGTAATTATTGTTATTATTTTAACCAATTCACATGTATTCTTCAACAACAAGAATATAATTAAATTCGTTGTTTTTATTTGTTAAATTTTCAAGTATCCACACAATATCAAAATGGGAACTGATCGATTTCTCTAAAATGAGAAAACAAAATAAACAATTACTTATTCGATATATGGATGGAAGAGTTTATGTCCTAACTATTTATTTTTTTAGTATCCGTCAGCGTTATTTTATTTTGAAATAAATTTCGACGCAATAAAAAATCTCCTTTAGACACTGGAAAACTATCGCGGGAAGGAAAAAGTCTTTTGGGAATGGAGGAGTAACGAACAGAAGGAAGCTCAAGATGGATGGGGATTGATTAAGATTGAAACAACTTGAACATCTTTTTTTCTTCTCTTCTTTCGCTCCTGGGTAATTACAGTGCTAATGGTTTTTGGTCATCTTATAAAGTTTGTGGTGAAATGTATTTTTCTACGATTTTCTGTTCCATTTAACAAATTAAGATTTTCCTTAGGAGTAATCTTAGAAGCACAAAGAAATGTAAAACAAATTTTTGCTATTATACGTAGATTTTTTTTTTTTGGCACCAGTAAATTAACTACTACAGTATATTCAAACCTTTTCAAATCGTAGAGGTGAAACCACATCGGAGTCCTTTGGGAATTGACAAATTACAGAAAAGTAGCGTTTCCTTTAATTAAGGAAGAATGATCGGCCTTCCAAGGACAGTCCTTCATTTACGCAGCTCAAAATAGAACCTAATTTCTGAACCAGGCCCTTGTCAGTGAAAGGAATTTCCACTCGTTTATTAAAAAATAAAAAGCTGATGAATGGGGTATATGGAAGAGAATTTGGGTGTTGGGGCGGGCGGTTTGGTCATCAACTGCCAATGGATTCCATACTGAATGTTAATTATGGTCAGAGCCCCTTCAAAGTTAAAATTTGGGCGTCCTAATATAAAGAGAAGGCAAATTTCACTCATGTTATCTCCGACTTTAATCGAGATTACTTCTAATTACTTGATTATCATCTTTCTTTGTCTGTGGTTTAACTTTAACTCAGTCATCTCACTAGAACAAGTCCGGATTGATATCAGGCGACAACTGGGCAATCAGGGCCCGTTTCGTTAAAAACCCTTGGCACCTCTTTTGCAATGAACGTTTAATCACGTACCTGGTGGTCAGCATACTCCAGTGAATCGTAGGTGGTGTTGATCCATAGTCCATCATGGAAATCAGTTGATTTAAATGTATGCGCTCTCTGTAAACAGCAATTCAGTGAGCAATCATACGAATGTATTTCTGTCTGCTAATAAAAAATAATAAGACCATAAAGAGTTAATTGCCAGACTGCCGTGACGTACAAGCTCATTAAACAAATCAAACTAATTTGTAAACACAATAAGGAAGCAATAAAAAAAAAAAAAGTGAAAAATGCGCCAAAGTTTCTTCGGCGCAATCCAGCTTTCTGTGAAGCGTATTATGCTGTCTAAAACTCTCAGTCACGGCCCATGAAACTCTCAGCCGCTGCCCATAAAACTTTCAGTCACCGCCCGGTGGTGGCCTGTCCTATAGTGTTGCCAGACGCACGATCATAACTAGTTTTAACCTTAAATAAAATAAAAATTACTGAAGCTAGAGGGTTGCAATTTGGTATGTTTGATGATTGGAGGGTGGATGATCAACATACTAATTTGCAACCCTCTAGCCTCAGTAGTCTTTAAGATCTGAAGTCGGACAGAAAAAAGTGCGAACGGACAGAGAAAGCCATCTCAATAGTTTTCTTTTACAGAAAAAAAGAGGACTCTCATAGGAAAAAGAAATATTCGAAATGGAACAAACTCCAATTCCCTACCCTCTTTGATTTTTTTTTTCTCGGTGTCTCAGTTGTTAACTTCCGATAGAAGGGAAATGTCTATGAACAAAGGTTTCTAGAAAAATAATATATACCATATTTAGACATGCACTTCTGACCACCATTTTTATGTTCCACATGAACAGTAACACACTTAAACACAAATATTAAGCCAGAAATATCGTTTAATACCGAATTCCTCTTACCTAGGGAGTGCCTTGGTTCCAATCCTGGCCAGCGCAGAAACTCTTGCAAATAAATACAAATCCCTTTTTGTGCAAGTTAGTCCAAGTCATAGTGATTTCGATATTAAAGATAATTTGATTTTTAACGATATTTTTTTCCTTAATATTTGTTGATATAAAAAGGTCATATGTGTATAAGTGGCAAAATTTCGTATTACAGTATAGACGTACATAAAGTAAGTTCAGATTAACGTCGTATGCGTCATGATGTATGGAATGAAGTCAGAGACTGCTAGCAGAAATAACAAGAATGCTTTCCTCATTATTGCACTTGAGGTAATGTCTACATATTCCTAAATGATGTATTTACAGATCATGATTTAATTTAGACGATCTAGCCCTTTAACTAAATGCATGTTTTCCACTTAAGATCTTATGCGGGGTAAATGTTTAGACTACTGTACAGCAGCCTTCTTCTTCTTCTTCTTCTTCTTCTTCTTCTTCTTCTTCTTCTTCTTCTTCTTCTTCTTCTTCTTCTTCTTCTTCTTCTCTCTCTCTCAGATGTAGAGAAGAATCTAATTCTTTTCAATAATGACAAACCTCATTGCCTTTGGCATTAAGGCTTTCCTTGAGGAGTAGAATAATGGTGATCTGTCATCATATCTTTATTAATAGACTTTCATGCTATTAAGAAATGGCCTTGGAAATAAATAAATCAAATTAAAGGAAGCCATTACAGAAATCTTTATTTTACTTTTACATCATTCATTCTGTCTGTCTGTCTGTCTGTCTGTCTGTCTGTCTCTCTCTCTCTCTCTCTCTCTCTCTCTCTCTCTCTCTCTCTCTCTCTCTCTCTCTCTCTCCTCCTGTAGCAGCTGTCTGTATGGTGGGATGTTCCATTTCTCGCCGAATTTACTATCGCCTTTTCCTTTAGATGTTTGCTGGACTCAAAACACAATTCAGGATACAAACTCAGGTTAGACAAAAATCGTCTTGGGAACTTGAGGTCTTGCGCAGTGAAGGAATATGTAGGATGAAAAGACAGGAAAGCAAAGAATACCAGCTGGAATGTGGATATTGAAATATTTTACATTTTCGTATCAGACAACCGAGGTTGACGTGAACAAAAAGATCTAGAGGAGAAATGTTTATCGTATTTCAATACTGATTTATTTAACGTTCCAAGATTAATAATTGCCACCAAAGCGGACATACACAAAAAACCTACATTATGTGTATGTGTGCTGTAGAACAATAAAACTAAGTTCATATATCAAGTATATAATGTATATTGGCTTGCGTGTGTGTCATAACTGATTCTACTCTTCAACATGATACAGTCATGATTTTGAAGCTGAATTATGTTTCGGATGTCAAGGGATGAAAGAGAAGAAGGCCTCTGAAGTGTCGCTTCGTAGGAGGGACCAAACATTACTGTAGAAGAAAATGATGTATGACCCATGACACTCATTTGTAGGTGCAAAATGGAGTTGGATGGCACAATGCATATAAGAATGGCGATGTCAACCGAAGATTGTTAGGTTTAAGTAAGTGGCAGAGAGTTTTGATTTTTTAGACATAATCTTTATAATAAATCCTGATTCTTTAATCAAGTAATGACGGGACTAAGATGCGTCCTTCTTACTTTTCTTTTATTTAACTATTTATTTATTTATCTATTTTTAAGGGAGAAATTATGTCTCTAGTATGTTCACTAAAACACTGATTCTTTCATAGGAAATAACGAAGGAATCATCGCTCCATTGACCCATCAGCTGCAGAATCTATGATGGATTAATAAACAAAAACTTCCCCACGAGCAGCTGCGTCCTCTTAGTGCACAAAGGCGTCCTCAGCAGGAATAGTAAATAAAAATACCGTTCTTATTTTCTCTCTTTTGCTACATTATCAGCACACATATGATTGCATTTTTTTTCTTATTTTCTACTGATTACTGTCGTTCACTTTTTGATCAATTAAATTATCTTTGGCTGCATATTGGTTAATTAAACTCTGCAGTCATATACTTTAGTCTCCAGGACTTATAGGAAACATTTCAGCAGCGATTGTTTACGGGAATCGACAGACCTAGCTTCTGACAATGTTATTTTCTGATGCAAAAGAGATTATAACCCTAAGTATATTTCTTTCTCACCAACAATGAAGAAAAAAAAACTTTTTCATTTATATCCTTTAATCAAAATGTATTGAATAAAACGGAAACCGTGTGATTATAAGTGCACAGGAGACGATGAGAACATAAACTCTCCCGGATACCAGAGGACCGTTCCAGCTCTCTGGCGTCAGAGGCTTTGGAGCTGCCTTGGCGCATACCATTCAGCACTACATAAAGCTTGGATCTGCATTGTAAGGTTGGTATATAAGGCGGACGTGTATTGTGCAGCTGCTTCTGGTAAGAGACAATTAAGGCCAATTATAATCCACCTCTCTCTCTCTCTCTCTTTCTCTCTCTGTTCGTTGTACCGAAAAGTGATTTATGATCGGACTGTGGATGGATAAAGTTTCATGAAATAAAGAGATCTGATAATTTCATAAACTTAGATCGCCTTCATTTATAAACATCGTAATTTTTTATCAATTTTTTTTTTTTATAGCTTTTATACCTTCAATGTGAAGCATGTAGACAGAAATATAATCTTAGTGCATTATTGGCGTTTTCATGCAGCGCTAATGCCGAAATAGGCACAGAACCGGGTTCTCTCACGAGAGGCGAGTGTCTTACTCCCAGGAACATCCTTCTTGATGGCCATGAACATCTTAGTATTTCAAGTGAGTTCCTTATCTGTTTCCTAATTGCGATAATTTATTTGACTGAAACTATAAATATTTTATAAGGACTATGAATTTTATGTAGGAGGCACAGGGTCCATAGAGTCTTTTCATAAGGGTAAAGAATCTGTATGAAATGCCGAAAAGAGGCATGAACTCCTTGAGAGGCGATGCTGTTTTTGGAATGATAATCAATTCCCTTAATGTTTCAGGCAAAGGGCATATGGCAATATTTAGCAAGTGGTATCTGGAAACTATTCGACATCCTTTTCCCCGTCTGAAGCACAGTGTGTGACCTCGGGGGACCATATTGAATCCCGGTCCAGAATTACAGAACTATAGTGTAGAGGAAAAACACTAAAACAGAGCATAGCTTTTCTCCAGTAATTTAATTATTTTAAGAACGTTATTTTATTGCAGGTAAGTTTATCATTACTGTACCATATTGTTACTGTTCTGAGGTCTAAGAAAGGTATTTTGCGTTGTTTCTGTACTTATCTGGAATATTAGAAAGCGTCTTGTAAACAAACCAGCGACAGAAAATGCTCGAAAAGTCATTTATTCCCGTTCGAAGGCTTTGGAAGGGTACTTGAGAACTGATAAATAAGGGCTGCCATCAGAACGTAATTTTGACATAATTGGAATATTATTGTTTTTAAAAGAAGGAAAAACCAATAAAAAATCCTGTCGAATTAATAGGCACAAGTCTAGCGTTTGCTTGGCCAAGATTCTTTTCCTTTTTGTTAACGTCCTTTTTGAGTAATTTTTTCCTAGGCATGATGATTCCACAACTTTTATCATATACAGAAATTATTTTTATATATTCGAAAATGAGCTGTACTTAGAAAAAAGGGGTTAGGGCCCTGAATGATACAGCACCTTACCAAATGAATAGTTTGAGTTGTAAGTCCAACCAAGGCGACAAATAAAACCAGGATTTGTTACAAATGAAAAAGCACAATTATTTTTACTTTAATCTGATAATAAAAGTTGTTTTCTTAGTTTTGTTTACGTCGTCCTGAGTTAGTGTGCCGAGTGTGACGCTCTGGCATTTCGCAGTTTCGTTGAGAAACCACGTTTGGTGATGTTCATTTTGTTTAACAACTCTAACATTGCCTCTGCATGCCTAAAACTAAAAAGTGATGGCATAGACAGTATCCTACAGGCTGCGTGCGGCAGGTAATTCTTAGTGACTGACCAAATACATCAGGTGTCCGTATGCATCATAGTAACAGGTCTAAAAGTCGAGACTTGCTGATTCAACTAGCGTAATACCTATAGGCCCACTTACTACTGAACATTGTTAATAAAGAGCGAGATATTTTTTGCTCTGCATTATGTTGCACACACAGTATGAATGATGCTCTAATATCAAAACTTAAACCGCCATTACATTTACATGCTGAAAATATAAGAAATGTTAACAGAGTAAACGTATATACTGCTAACAAATTATATAGGTTATCCGATCAGTCCAAAATAATGGGTAAATAAATTCAGTTATGGTTTGTTCACCTGTGAAATGTTATTTCACTTTCTCTTGACAGATTCCTGTGATCATCTTGGCAATTACAATGTGCGCATTGTGCCATTACTGAGATAAGGGACGAAAAAAATCACAATCGCATTAAGCCCTGTTCAATCTGTGTAGTTCCTGGGTTTTTGAAGACGGCCACAAGACTTTGTAGCGCTGGCGATGGAGGAGGAACACCAAACTGCATAGTACTGCTGTACAGATAACACCTCCAGATATTGTTAATTTTAGCACTCAAAATTGTAACCCCATATGTTTTGCATATACAGCATTAAGAAACAAAACTTTTAATGCCATTTATTTCTTTTTGTTTATTTATCATAATCAAAATATAAAAAGACGTTGAATATTAACCAATAAAAGTTGGGCTAGCCCTATTGACCCTTGCCTGGTCTGTGAAAAGCCGGTATATTTGTAATAAGAATTATGATTTTTGTTATTAAGCCCATATATGTGTGTTGTGGGTGGACGTATTGGAGGTCTATCTGGCGTTTTTTACCAAAGAAGAAGGGTTTTTTTTCTCCTAGGTGACTGCACCTCTCATAGAAGGCAATGTATTTATAGTATCTCTATGTAATACCCAGCGAGTAAGCAGGATAGTGTTGTGAAATTGCAGTGCCTTTGAAATCTTTAAAGTTAAAATTCTCGAGGCCTATTGACCCTAGGAAATGGGTAGAAGAGTGCTGTGTATGTGTCCGACCAACCTCCAATCATTGCGCCAGCGACCCTGGCACATAACGAGACCTCTTCCCCTCACACAAGTTCCATACTCGCGAACAATTGTCTTTACATTATACAATTCCAATCGAACAGCTCCAACATCAAGTCTACTCTACAATCTGTAAAGGTGGCTTTCTCTGATGAAGAAATTAACGTTGCATATACAAAATGCAAAGACCAGATACCAGAAAACATTCTCTAGGAGCGATATGTGAAAACTTAGCCCCTCTCAAGAAGATATATATTACTAAGTGGCTAAGGACCTACACATTGAAAATCTACGCCGATGACCCTTACTGTCTACATCCAAAGGGGCCTGCTAATCTAAGCCTTCCTGCAGTGTACCATACAGTAGACAATGCCTTCTAAACGCAAAATCCCACTCAGAAAATAAAAATAAAATATAAGAAAAAATTGACGAGTCAAATGTCAAATTATCACGGATTTGGGACGTGATCAAAGGATTACAGGAAGCAGTCGACAGTCTTAAAACTGTGGAAACAAATGGCAAGCTCTCGCTGATGTGGGATGAGATCAAAGGAGTGCAGAAATCATTAGACAATTGTACTGCAGGACACCAGACTCCTTTGCAAGAGGCAACTGTTGTTTCCTCGCTGCCAAACAGCAAGAGAGAAGTTGTGGTGCCACATGAAGTAGAGGGGACCATTCCCTCCCAGGTGGGTAGTGCCCTCTCTCCCTCAGACAAACCCAAGACCTTTGATAAAGCACCTGTAACACTCATAGACCTATCAAAGGAGACCAATGGTCTCCCAACTTCCTCCCCCTCCCCAGGGCATCCAGCAGAAGATGGCTCTTCAGTGAAGTTCACCAGACTCTGAGTCTCTCGGCCCTACCTCCAACCGGCCCCCACCCAAAAATCCCCATTGTGGGTGATGATGAGAAGGATCATGAAGGGAGTGGCGACTGGCAGACTAAAACCAGCAGAAAGAACAAAGGAGCCTCTAGACTGCCCGCAAGAAAGATCCCCAACAAGCATAACACCACGCCCAAAACCTGAGAAGAGATGCCACATTGTGAGTTGCAATTTGTGATGTACGGTGAAGCGAGACAACATAGTAAAGAGATTCAAGCCTCTCATGGGCTCCAAACCTCTCATCTCCCACGATCTCCCATGCAAAATTAAGCATAAAGTTGCCTATATGATTACCTACTTATTTCGTCACCTCGATGTTCTTAAAGGCGAGAATTTTGGTCCTAATATAAAGTCTCAGGTTATAACCTAATCCGGGACCAACCTCCCACCTGCCAGGGCAATTTATTGACACCCCTAGCAGGGGATAGGAGAAGGCTCACCATCTACCACAAGTGCCAGCCATTCCCGCCTCCCCACTGCGAGTGTCTGCTCACCCCAGCCAGACATCGCCCCATCCACCCAAATGTTCAACTTACTACTTTCCCTATTTTGTGATTAGCCTTGGATACATTAAAAATATTATAATGGATATTTTTGGCCTCAAGAAAAACACTCCTTCCCTAAACAGGTTCTGCAACAACTTCAAAGTCATCATTGCAATGCAAGAAATGCTCCTCTGGCCTCATGACCTTGCCATTTGTGACTCAGTGCATGAACACTTCAGAGCTTTCTCGACCTCATCGATGTAAGCTACAGATCACATCATAGCCAGTCGCCCAAGAGGGGCTTTCCTTTCTGTGGCACAAATCTTTAGACAATATAGTGACTGTGATGACCTACAGGAGTGATAGATTTCTGGGCCTACAAGTGACGGTTGGAGACTCTGAGATCCTATTAATTAAGGTGTATATTCTCTGGGAAAATAACAATAATTTTGATTAATACTGCATAATCCTAGGTGAGTTACACAGTATTATCCATGATTCTACTGCTGATCATATTCGTGTAATTGGGGACCTTAATTCTCATTCCGCAAAACAATTTTATAACAAACACACTTGCTTCTGTCAAAATCACACTCTCCAAACTAGTGATGTAATGCCCCTCCCAACTCTTCCTATACCTATGTACAAAATAGACCAGACACAATTACAACCTCCTGGCTGGACCACTGCATCACATCTTCACACTTCCATAATTCAATTGTGTCCTGCAACTTTTGCGATGATCTTGCAACAGGCTACAATCACATCCCCTTAAGGGTGTCATTTAATACTCCATCTCTCCCTACTGTGAACACCCCTAATTGAAAGCCCACCTGCTATAAACTGGGACTTTAAAAACCAGCAGAAAACCAGATTCTTTAGAGAGACCACAGAAAATAAATTGTGGTCATTATCTCAACCAGCAGATACCATACTCTGTACCAACCCAAAATATAGATATGACCACCACAGGAGAGATCTTAAAGAAATCTGTTTGAATGTAACAGCCACTATGCTTGCCTCCTGCAGGGACACCTTTAGCTTTTGTCAAGGCACCACTTGCAGCATACTTGGCTGGAATGACTTGGTTAAAGATCTGTATACACACTATGAGAAATGTTTTTACTGTGGAGGCAAAATGGTAGCTCGAGGAAAGGACACTTTGCATTGCTAATGAGGCAGTAGAGCACAGTTCAAACTTGCCCTTAAACACTTTAGACTGAATGAAAAGCAACTAAGAGCAGATGCAGTGTCTAGAAAATTGAAATTGGGCAATTTTCCTCATCTTTGGAATGACATTCTATCCCTAAATCCCAAAACTAAGAAGTTATCACAGAGAGTAGGAGAAGCCATCGGCAACGAGGTTATTGTAAGATTGTGGGGCAATCACTTCAGCGCTATTCTGAATTCCATAAACGATCAAGATTCTCTAAGGGAAGTAGATAACCTACTTAATGATAACATCCAATTTCAATTCATCAATCATATTACATCAGGTAGCATCAGCGATGCCATAAACAACTTACCCAATAATAAATCACCATGCTGTGATGGTCTTCCTGTAGAAGCTTTCAAATTCTGCTGCCCAATAATCTACATCTTGCTAGCTGCCCCATTCAATGCATGCATAATTCACCAGTTTCTCCCAGACTCCCTACACATACTTTATTTAATACCATTAATTAAATCAAGCTGAAGGATGCAGCTGATGCTGACAATTATCGCACGATTACAACTACTATAATTGCAACAAAGATACTACATTCCATTCTTCTGGTGAGACTTCTTCCCTTTCTACACACCACAGACAATTAGTTTGGATTTAAAGCAAACCACTTAACTGGCATCTGCATCTACATCTTGAAAGAATTGCTGAACTATGGCCTATCATCAGCCTCTCCTCTATTCCTATGCTTTGTAGATGTGAGGAAAGCATTTGATATGGTAAATTACCTGAAGCTGTTCCTGAAAGCTGCACAAAAGAGCCACACCCCTGTATTTAATTGGCATTTTATATTGTTGGTTTTCCATGCACTAGTTCTGTGTCAGATGGGGTAACGTATTGTCATACAACTTCAGCTCCCTAAAAGGGGCTCAGACATGGGGGCATTCTCTCTCTCCATACCTGTTTAATACATTCACAGATCCCCTGAATGTCATACTGCACTTACTTCCATCGGATGTTCTATCAACAAAACAACAATAAACAACCTCTGTTCTGGCTCCCCATCAGAGACTAATTGACACTTGCTGCCAATATGTTCAGCAATCTGATATCCTATGCAACAAAACCAAGACCCAGTGCTTGTTGGTGCTTCCGAAATCACTTAAGCATATTGCAGAACCACAAACTTTCCTCGGAAATCATCGGCTGAAATTCGTGCATGAATTTCTGTATCTGGGCCACGTCCTCACGGACAACCTAAAAGACACGGCAGACACAGAACAGAGGCACCGTAAACCATGTGCAACTGGTAACATGACTGCAAGAAGGTTCGCCTTTTGTCACCGAGATACGAAACTGCTGCTCTTCCACTCGTACTGCTACAGCATATATGGGTGTTCCCTTTGGACGAACTATACACGAAAAACGAAGAGACGTATCAACATGGTACACAATGACATTCTGAGACATCTTGTCAACACACCCTACTATCACTCTGCGATGCAGATGTTCATGGAAACTGCCTGGATGATCTAAAAATTATTACAAGGCAAACATGTCCAGTCTGATCACCCAACTGAGAAACAACAGCAATTTGCTCATTTGTTGCATATGAAGTAGTGAGTTAAGAAAAAGATCAAAATTGTGGGAAAGATGGGATAATGAGACGTAGGTACCATACTGGGAGTTGTCTATTCTTATTCTGTCTGGAATTCACTAAAAGTTACCTTCCTTCTCACTGGGATGGCCTAGGCGTTGTCTATTCTTATTCTGTCTTTGGAATTCACTAAAGTGTCTTGCTGATTCTGCTATTTATATTGCTATATCATTATTGTTATTATTTTTATACTATTATTATTTTAACGTTGTTGCTTTTTATTGCATTATATTACTATGTGTACTAATATGATTACTTATTATTATTATCTTTAATGTTGTCATTATCTTAGAGATTTGCTTTTTTCACTTTTTCGTATTAGCCCTCTGGACCTGACTTTTGTATTCCACCTAAGGTCCTTAGCAGGACATTAACTTGTAGGCAATCTATTTTTAATTGTTATCATATTTTATTGATGAGGACGAGAACCCGAAGAAAATCGCTGGAAAACTCCTAACCGAAGACAGTAAGAGAATTCCATGCTTTATGTCAATATTTTTAACATTATTCTCAATAATAATACTGTCACTACCAATAATATAATTAAAATTTTTTTCTAGTACTACCTCAGCAACTGTGTGGATATTGCCAATTATCATATTTATCACGTGTATCTAATTGGCGTGCATCTATTGTAATGCTTCTACAGTACTTTGTATATTCCATGTATCTGGCCTATAGGCGTGCTGAAAATAAGAGATTGTCATTATTATTATTAATAGAACCTAAAAGAGGGTTATTATTATTATTATTATTATTATTATTATTATTATTATTATTATTATTATATCTCTCATTTTCCATGATATATTCTTTTGTAGTCGTCATGCAAATTTATAATTGATCATTACATTGTTGACTGGCCTCCTAGAATTGTTTGTTTGGACTCATTCTGAGCCCGTGTGCTTAAGAACTGAATTATTCACGCCTTGAGAGAATATTGTTACATTCTTCATGGTGAGGTAAAGCAGGAAAACAAAAATAATGGATTTCCATATATAATTAACATCAACAACAGTTGGTAGATAATACTGATAATGAGTAAGAAGTCAAACTGAAACATGGCATTAAAAAATTGCTATCCACCTCGGTACGGGCAGACTCTTCAGGCAATCGGGAACACAGAGGCATGGCTACATAGGTAATTTACACTGACAACACTCCTGGAAATGAAACCATTCTAGGTAAGACTACTACTGAATTACTATCTAGAAATGAGTTAATGCAACAATTGGAGAGAATACTTTTACTCTACTCACTTCTTGGAAAGAGGCATGAGTTACTTTATGTTCTGTCTGAGGGATCACATACTGCGTATAACAAGTCGCTGTTCAAGTCAAAGAGACAAGGAATATACTTGAGTGATGAAATGTGAGAGAGAAGTAATAAAAAACGAGTCAAAGAAAAAGGACACTTTCAACCAATTCCCTTCCAGGCCATTTACCGTCTTTGATTCCTGTAATTGATGACATGCAACTTTGCATTGGGGTGATCCAAGTTTTATTGGTAGCATCTAGAAATGGCACGATGAATCCAGTGTGAGAAAATGAGTACACAGACTACGGCCTGGGGCTCAATTGGGAGAGATTCCTTGTGGTTGAGAGTCAACTGAACTTATGTTGGAGGCAGCTACCACCTTATAAGTCATCACTTCGAGTGGCATCGTCGTTGCATACCAGATGATTAAGAGAAAGGTCTATGGCCACTAAAACCGAGGAAAACTCAGTGAGAGCTTATTTAAATTTGGAAATTTAGACAGAGTGAGCAGCTATCTGCCCTAAGTGTGTTCCTTGGGGACATATAAAGCCCAACCCTTGAAGAGGGTTGTGTTGGACAATTCCTAAAACTCTCCTTTCACTCTAGTACTAATGGATCTACCTACACCCCCTACTGTCTGATATTTTCCCCCCAAGATCCTTATAATTTGGCAATCCAGCACCATAAAACATAAAAGCTCCCCCTTCAAGCAGACATTCCACTCCCTTTCGGGCATGAAAGTCTTCACTAACAAGCTGCTGGTATCGGTTACATTAAGTACTTCACCCTACAGGGTCCTTGCCCATGCAAATGGAACTAGGCTAAAAGTTATAACTCTAACTTATCCCCTGAAGAGGAGTGAGCTTCCTTGCTAGCTTAACTTAATGTCCCTTACACTTAACTTAGGGCGAGTGTGGATATTCAATTGAGCTGTCTCTAATGACAGTAAAAAATGTGATCTTAGCATAATTTAGGATTCAAGTTGCACACTGCTACTGATGCTACAGACTCAAGCTACTGCAGCACTGTATCAAGTGACAATGAGCTAAATGCAGGAAAATACAGGTAATAATATTGAGATACCCAGGAGTTAGATACTCTATGTTACATACTGACAAAATACAATCAGTAAAAATGCAACAATTGTAACAAAGAATGCAAAAAAAATGCTAAAATTGCTAGGACATCCTTTTCGGCTTGTTGGGGCTAAAGAACAGACTTAGTGCAATCCAAAATAAATTTTCTCAGTACAACAATACTGATTAAGGTAGGAGAAGACCCTAGACATCCTTACTGGATCAGGGGCTAGGATTGCTCTAATAAGATGAGTCACTGTTACAGCAATATGAAATGAGTGCCATGGGAGCGTGGTGGCTTAGTAACTACTTGAACTTTCCACACTTCCAACACGCCTTAGGCATAGGTCTTCTGGCTGGCACCTGAGCACTCAGCTTCAGAGGAGGTTGAGAATATCCTTGGGCCAGGTCTGAGGCTGCAATAGCACTACCGTCACAAACCAGTTTTGGTTCTTGCGGATTCTTGATAAAATTGGGATCAGGACTGAAGTGACCATGAAGACCAAGGACAAGACAAGGAGGAGGGAGTAAAATAAACGACCAAAGTATCTTAAACCTAAGTTCTGTACATGTCAGTTTACATATATATAGGTGAGCTAAGGGTTTACCAAAAAAACATAATCAAGATGAATATTACAGCAGCAGTCGAAAATCAAAACTAATAATGAAATAATAAAGCATAACACAATTACACAATCAGGGCCATACACTTGAACGACACCATAAAAAACAAAGCATGTCACAATCAATTTACCAGGGACATACACTTGCCTGACATCAGAGCCATACACTTGCTCACCCTATCACATAAAGACACAAAAATATCCTGAGCTATACACTGCTCATCAACATCATAACTAATTGAAAGATAAATAATCGGAGTCCAGCAGCATAAACATAATCAACAATAATAATTACAACCTCAGCTGCCACAAGGATGAATCCTCCACCGATGGCTATGGCTTAACCATCCTCCATCCTCGAACCATAGACTTCAAAAATCAGCAAACATCTGCTACTCCAAGTAGCAACTCCACACTGAAGACCCAACTGGTGCTCTCATCCTCGACCTGCAGCAGCCAACAGGTAACCATCACCTGTCGCTATCGAGATGTTGATCTAGTTCCTTTGTTGGGCGAGTCGATAGAGTTGTTGGCTAGTACTCGCTAGACCCGAGGTCGATTCTCCGGCCGGCTGATGAGGAAATAGAGGAATTTATTTCTGGTGATAGAAATTCATTTCTCAATATAATGTGGTTCGGATTCCACAATAAGCTGTCGGTCCCGTTGCTAGGTAACCAATTGGTTCTTAGCCACGTAAAAATAAGTCTAATCCTTCGGGCCAGCCCTAGGAGTGCTGTTAATCAGCTCAGTGGTCTGGTAAAACTAAGGTATACTTTTTTTCTAACCTCAACTGAATCTAAAAAAGAGCAGGCAGCACAAAAACACAGGAGGGCAGGTAAGGCAACCAAACAAGCCACACAAGGCTGTTACAAATTCAAACAATAGAAATACTGTAATATATATATATATATATATATATATATATATATATATATATATATATATATATATATATATATATATATATATATATATATATATATATATATATATATATATATATATATATATATATATATATATATATATATATGTATATAATATATATATATGTATATATATATATATATATATATATATATATATATATATATATATATATATATATATATATATATATATATATATATATATATATATATATATATATATATATATATATATATATATATATATATATATATATATATATATATATATATATATATATATATATATATATATATATATATATATATATATATATATATATATATATATATATATATATATATATATATATATATATATATATATATATATATATATATATATTGTAAAAGATTAGCGCCAAAATACGCTATGAAACTGTTCTCCTTTCCTGCTTTGGGTTGGTTTGAACCTTTGAAGATCGGGGTATATAAGGGCTCAGAAAATATAATTGTTGGGGACCAGTAATCTGCTTTGCACCGTTTTCTTTGGTACAGAAAGATGAAAATACCTGATGTTCTCTTCACACTCTCCCCTTGCTGAGGACGACCCTGGCGAGCTTGGACGTACTCTTTTCTGGTCGACCAGGGCTGTCGGCCAGGACGGAGCGG
>NC_089786.1:28937602-28945102 GCF_040412425.1 Macrobrachium rosenbergii
CTCAAAAGATATTTAAATTGCACAAACTGTGTCAATGTACTAATGCAAAAAATCAATTAAGAATATATGGTAGAAAATTCACATATTATATCATGAATCAAAAGAGATACATATATACATATACATATATAATGACTTACCATACTGTAGAAATGGCTAACTGTTTTAGCACATAATGCAAATAATAATATACAAAGAATTCAGTATTAAATTAAGATCATTATACTATCCATTGGCCCTTTTTGTTTCTGTTATATCCTCTCCAATATTTGAAGTTACACACGTTTTGACCAAATTGCAAACTCTATTGTACAATTATGATTATGACCAAATTGAATAAGACAGAATTGAGTGAAACATTTTCTTTTGTAATAGAAAATTCATCTACTAAATCAACTCATTTATTTGTTTTAACTCCTAACTTTGAGACAGTTTATATTCTTTAACTTCACTAGAGTAGTTCATGTATGGGTATTTTATGGATTTCTGTGAAGACACTTAGGTTCACGTATAATTTATTAGGAATAACTAGCATGACTTATCAAATGCATGGACATTATTGAAATGAATTTCAGTACTTATATTATAGCCAATTAATGGTAGTTGTTACTGAATTCAGTGGAGATACAAAATTGACTGTTCTACAGGATGGAAACAAAATCATGTTCAGATAATTGTGTGCAGTACTGTCTCTTGATTTTGTTTTTAATTATTTCTTGAACACAAGGATGACGTGTAGTTTCGTAAAGGTTGTCAAGGTTGCAGATGGAGCTCCTTATCTTTCAAAAAGTATACAATCTCTTAATTGAATATCAGTAATAAATGACATCAATTGCCCATGTTCTTCTAATGCAAATTGATGTGGTTGACATTGAGATAATTACGTTTTCCTTTATCAGCACGAAGTGGCATGGACATCAGTACATCTGCCTCTTTTTTGATTAAATAGCAACACTAGGATAATCTTATTTAACTACCTTGAGTGGTTATCAAATTATAGACCATTATATCCTTTACCATAGGGTATAATGTCCTTCTACCAAATACTAATTATACCCTCTAACTCCCTTAGGTTAATTAATATTGGTTAATATTCCTTTATAGGCTAACAAATGAGAATTTAACAGATCTTTATGGTCTTGCAATACAGTTCTAACATTGTTCATAAATGTAATTAAATGTTGTTCATCTGTTATTATCTTAATCTCTTTGGTAATATTGCTGTTCACTGCATTAATGAAATCTTTTATTTTTTTCAATTCCTCACTGTTTAAGTTTTGAGAGCTTATAATCTTATTTAACACAATGCCCCTTGTTGCTGCCCATTTCTCTAGTTTGTCTACATTAGAGTCTGTAGCTACTCCAAACAATTGGTTAAGTGCTGTCTCTATAAAGGTAAGAGGATCGTTAGGATCTTGTATTTAACACACTTTATGTCATTATCTAGTTTTTCCAACAATGGTAAAGCTACTATTATTTTCACTTTCTTAATTGTGATTTTAATTCCCTTGAACATCTTTCAACGTCATTTCATTGACCACTTTGATGTAATGTCAATACTCACAATGCAAATCCTTAATTAATTTCCACAGGTCCTTTTTCTCTAGTAAATTGCACCCTTCCGGATCCGCCACCTCCGGATGACACATAAAGCAGTGTTATGATAACCAAGAAAGACCGCATGTTTGTATCTGTAAGAATAAGCCTTATCAGATATTCTGTATACATGAGGTATTTTAATGTCTACACATTGTTTTATATATAATAGTTCAACACTTTATAAATTTATCTTTTTCTTAGGTTGTGTTTATTTTACTATTGGATGTTTATCTTCTTTCAATAATTTAACTATTCTTTATTTGACCAGAGTCTGTCTTTATTGCCTTTTACATGATTATTGCCGACAATTCTTTCTTTTAGATCACTCTCACTTATGATCTTTAGCTTATTTAATTTTAACACTTCTAATACCCTATAAGGACAAACTTTGGGGATACTTTTACATTAGGACCTTCTGGAACATGATTCTGAACATATACCTGAGCACCTACTACAATTTTTGGTTTAGCTATATTTTGTCATAATGCTGGCCGGACACTCTGAGCTTCCGTAAGTCTAGTCCTCGTCTGTTTGATCGTGCCACGTACGTTTAGTTTTCAGGCAATATAGTCATCGTAGTTATAAGTACGTCAGGGTGAGTGTGGCATCATCTAGTATTTGGTAAATTCTTTATCGTATCCGTATAACAAGTAGTGTGGTGATTCTCCTACTGTCTCATTACAGTATTGTTTATAGTAAACTGCGTCTTCAAAGCTAAATCCCAGTCTTCTGTATTAGATTTAACTAAATTTTCAGGATATCCTTTATCTTATGATTCGTTCTTTCTACTGCTCCATTTGAACTTGGTTTAAATGCTGTGATTTATTTATTTATTATCTCATAAAATTCACGTGATTTCATAAAAGTTCACTAGTAAAGTCTGCCGTTATCAGAAAGAACTTGTGGACACTGAATGTCTCGTAATAATTCTAGATTCGAGCTTCTGCTACTGTAATTGCATCTCTATTTCTTACCGGTACAATCTCTACATATCTTGTTAAGATCGTCTAAAAAGATATTTAATATTTGTTTATTCCCTCTAACAGTGTAAATGGACTAAAAGTCCATAGATACGACCTGAAATGGTTCGTCCGATGGGCATTTTCCGGAATTGGAGCTTACTGGATTCGTTCCTTTATTTCTATTAAACTACACAATTTTGTACCAGAAGGTTAGCATCCTCACTACAATGGGGCAAAATGGTTTTCTAGTTGATTACAGTTGTCTTTTAATTCCAGGGTGTCCTGCTAGCAGCCTTGAAGTGTGTTAGTTCTAAGTTCTCTGATTAGTGTTTTGGGATGTATAGACGAGAATAGCCATTCTTCCCTGTTGGTCTTTTATACAATGTCATTAGTTAAACAAATCAGGTTTTAAAGATTCATCTGTCATTAATTGTCCTATTATATTCCTGATTTCTGTATCCATCCCTTGTTGTATTTGTACTCTTTCTAAATCTAAATCTACCACTTGACAGCTAAAACAAAAAGTATTAGTGGTAATACATTTCTCTGTTTCTTCTTGGAAACCTGGATAGTAAATATGCTAGTGTATTAAATTTTCCTGGGATATATCTGAATTCTGAGTGCAAAATCTAGCACACTAATGAACCATCTAATGAATTTCATATTATTTGTAAAGTTCTCTTCTTAAACAAATCACAAATTGGTTTGTGATAAGTAAGAACATTGACTTTATGTCCTAAGATTATGTCTAAATTTCCTTAGACCCCAGTATAATGCTCTCTTTCTATTGTGCTATAATTTCTCTGCAGCATTTAAGACTCTACTGGCATAATATACTGCTCTCATTCTTGTTTTGTCCTTTTGTAATAATGCAGCCCCTAGCCCAGTACTTGAGGCATCACAGGCCAAACAAAGTCTTTGGAGAAATCTGGGTAGACTAGTACAGGATTTCTGAGTGTTTTACTCTTTAGTGTTTGGAGTCTGTCTCTTTTCTTTATTCCATTCATATTTGACATCTTTCTTTATTAATTCTGTTAATGGTTTTTGGCTATGTAGCAAAGCCCTTAATAGAAGGTCTATAGTAGCGCCTACTGTTCTAAGATCTTCTTAATGCTTTCAAATTGGTAGGAGCTGAATATTCAACTATTGCTTATCTTGCCTGCTTGCATTCTGTCATCTTCACTAATTACTTGTCCTAAGTATTCCAAAGATTTCATTAAAATTGACATTTCTTTGTTTGATTTTTAATCCTGCTGTTCTTAATCTTTCCAGGACTATTTCTAAATTTTTTAGGTGACTTTCTAAATCATTGCTAAAAATTATAACATCATCTAAATGGCTGCAGCATTTTCTATATCCCCTATTTGAGCATTAATCTAAAAAACGTTAAAGTAGCCGAAGTGAGTCCAAATGGCATGACTTCATTGCAGTGTTCCTTGTGTGTGCTGAAGGCTGTGTATGTTTCAGACTCTGATACAAAGGTACTTGCAGTATCATAAGTAAGTATAAAGTGAAAATATCTTTTTCTCCTAATTTGACTAACATGTCTTGAATACTAGCATTGGCATTCTGAGGATGGTGGTGGAATTTAACTTTCTATAATCCTATCACAAGTCTCAATTTCCATCTTTCTTTGGAACAAGTAGTAATGGAGAATTATATGGAGATTTAGAAGGAATGACCCATCTCCACTAATTTTTATCAAATTATCAACTACGGTCTTTGGCTTATTGGTAATCTGTAATTAGGAATAAGAATGGTTTGTTCCATCATCTAATACAATTTATGTCTTAGGACATTTGTTCTACCTAATTTATCTCCTTCTATTGCTATTACATCTCTGTTTTCTATTATGATTAAATATCTTTGTTTTCTGGAAAATCTATTTTCACTTCTTTGCTTAATTCAGATGTTTATTAATTACAGAGAAAAATGCTTCTTCTTCTAATGTTAGTAATGGATTGTTAATAAGTGTTTCCTTTTAAAAAATAATGCTGCATATAGTGTTAGTTTGTTATCTGAGTAGTTCTGGACATAAACTTCACAGTATCACTCTTCATGTGGACTAAGGGTGTCATCTTGACAAATTCTGGTAACTCTTCATTAGTAAAGAACATCTTTAACTTCTATCTCTTCCTTTCCCCAGATGTGTTTTTTTGTTAAAAGCACTTTGGATGCAAGGATGCCTGTCTGTTTAGTATAAATAGTAGCACACTATCATCAGCAGTGCTTACACAACATACTTCTTCTGTCTTTTATCTCTGCAAGTAACAATGTTCTGCATCTACACTAGTTTCTTCAGTTAGTATTATATCATTTATATCTGCTTTGTTATTTTTGTTTAGTAATAGTGCTTCATTTACTAATTTCACTTCGTTACCACAACTGATTACTACATTGCTATAATATTCTGTATTTATCTCTGCTGTTATCATCACATATGTCTTGTTCCTCGTCATATTCAGAACATTGGGGATCACGCTGTCACTTCTGGGTCACTTCTTTTGTTGGAGGGTATAATTTCTGGATGTGCACATATGATTTTAGTCTGTAATTGTAAATTCCTCCTTTCTATTACCACACCATTTTAATTTGATTGTTCTCTTGATGATAAGTTATTTTATGTATGTCTTTCTCGCTTGTTGAAGTCGTCTCAGACAAATTGATCAGACTTGGGTGAAACTTTTCTTCTTCAAGCGTAAAGCATACGCTCTTTTTATTATCTTGTGTAATGTTAATTCTTCCTTCTCTGCAGTTCAGTATAATTCCACATTTCTTCATTAATTTATATGAGAACAAAACCTGTGCGGGAAAGAATCTGTCTTCTAGAACTATAAAACTTTCAACAGTTTTATGTGATGAAAGATCTATTTCTAAGTTCACATTCCTAAACTTTTAAATCTGTTTACCCATGCTCCTTTTATTATTTTGCTTTGACCCTGAATTAGCGTTTCTTTAACGCCTAGATAATTTGTTAATGTGTTTATCAATTATGCTTACATTTTTACCTGAATCCATAGGACAGTACATAATTTATTCTGTATTAGATTTTAATGATAGGTAAATCCTTTCTAATTATTTCTTCTTCATCCATGGAAAATACAACTTCTTTACTCTGCAATATGGATAGTGCGGATGAACCTTCACTTCTCCTTTTTGCTAATTCTTCTACTCTTAATTTATCTTCTTGAAGGGACTTTCTTGTGGTATTCTGTTTAGGAATAAATTGTCATTGGTTTGAAGACTTATTTGATGATGAGCGATTACTGCTTAATTCAACTATTTCTTTATTTCCTTCTTGTGTTTTAAACCAGCAATTCTTTGTTAAATGTCCTAACCATACAAACCGTGCAGATTCTGGGTTTTCTACACTCATTTGAAAAATGTTTGTATCCGCAGTTTTCACAGGCTGTCTTTGGTCTCACCCTTGAGCGGAATAGTTCACTTGGGTTGGAAGTGTTTGTGTTTGAGTTTTGACCATATCTATAGATTTGTATGGTCACTCTTTGTTAGATTGTTTCTTCCCTTGCAGTCTGGATTCCATTTTCTTTTAGTATTTTGGGTATATTTCATTGGAAGGTATTTGGTCTATTTCCTACTTGTCTGGAATTATTATTATTTCTGACTTTCCTTTCATTTTGTGCTTCTGTTGTTCCCACAAATTCCTTGGATAGATTTATCTCTTTCCTTTGGATTTCTTCTCTCATTGTCTTCAATATTTGAAGGTTTCTTTTCTTGGGATCAAGTTTTATTTTTCTGAAAGCATTCTTTTCCTCTTCTCCAAGGGCATTACATATTGTTCCAAATGACACGTAATTTAACACATGTCGTAGCTCAACTAAGTTACGGGCACTATCCCAAGCTGAGTCTTGTCTCTATAGTAATGTCGGTTTCATTAAGTCTTCGATTATTTTCTCTATTGCATTTTCCACTTGCGTACTAATTAGCAATTGTTTTATATTGTGGGTTAAGAAATCTAGTTATGGTATATAAACTGTCAGTCCTATTTACTGGTTCCAAGTGATAAACAAATTTCGTTAAATTCTACATAGTTATTAAGTTTGCTAAAACTTGTGGAATTCAAAGTTTATGTGCGTCTCCATGTTCTGAGGTGACGAGCAACAAGGCTTCATTTATTTAGCTCTTTCATCTGTTATTCCCCTGAAATTATACATTATCTGCATCTGTTGGCCAATGATTTACAGTATGATTCGAGTTTACTTTTGTCAGGATTGGAATCATCCTTATCATGAAGCGTGTGGCGGTTGTTATTATGATACCTGATTCATTCGTAAATTGTAAGTTGCTAGTATTATTAGTATTATTACTATTGTTTATATTATTATTACTATTAGTAGTATTAGAATGATTAACACTATTTTTGGTTCTGGTATTTGTGTTATTATTGTTAGTGTTCCTTGCACTACAGCGTAGTGGGGTGAATCTTGAAATTCGACTTCGTCTAATTGTCGACGGTCTTAAATCGTAATGTGAATGTCTAACAGTGTTCAGTAATTCGTCAAACACTCGTTGCATGTCCACACACACAAAAAATTATTCAATCAGAGTACATCAATCATAAAAAAATTTTTTGTTATATTGTACCAAAATTAAAACAATTTGTCAAATTGTCACAAAAAAAATTAAATTCTGTACTGAGTTCAAGTGCACAAGTAAATCCTTTCAATGAAAAAGATTCTTATATGAAATTGGGCATCATATCATCAAATTTCATCATAATAAGTACACAAAATTTTATATAACTCCTCAAATAACCATCTGTAGTGAAGAAAAATAACTAATTCCCTATCTAAATTATTTACTAAATAATTAATTATCATAGAGAGAGTAATGCTGGTATCCATGCAAAAGGAATTTTATTCACTAGAGAGAGTTTTCTTAAATTTCAATCTTATTGAAAGATGCAAAAAAAAAAATT
>NC_089786.1:28950102-28975102 GCF_040412425.1 Macrobrachium rosenbergii
ATCTGATCAATAATACATGTAAAGAACATTCAATCTGGAAATTAAGAAATATATAGAAGTCATTTGTTACCGAAGACTAAGCTCATAATTTCACAAAGAATATAAAGATGTATTGGACTATCTCATCCTACAAACACACACACACACACACACACATATATATATATATATATATATATATATATATATATATATATATATATATATATATATATATATATATATATATATTTATATATATATATATATATATATATATATATATATATATATATATATATATATATATATATATATATATATATATATATATATATATATATATATATATATATATATATATATATATATATATATATATATATATATATATATATATATATATATATATATATATATATATATATATATATATATATATATATATATATATATATATATATATATATATATATATATATATATATATATATATATATATATATATATATGTATATATATATATATGTGTGTGTGTGTGTGTGTGTGTGTGTTTGTACTTTGATCCAAATGCATATAATTATCTGGTTGTGTAGGATTCTAACCTGCATCCAGAGTATCAGAACGAGGCTAAGTTGTTGACCTGAAGGCGGGATGATAAAAGTCTCCTGGCGCCCCTACATACAAATACCTGTATACAGAAATGTTTATTAGATCTGGAACAGACCCATTCTCATCATCGTTTCCAAGTGGGACAATTGTATTATTACAACAGCATATGTATCTGTAAAATAAGTATATGTGTTAAAGTATACATACATATCATACAGTGTTATAAGATATATATAGGAAGATTAATGATGCAAGAATAAAAACAGATCTATATATATAGCGTAATCTTAGGAGTATGTCTTTTCTTTGTGTGTGTGTGTGTGTGTACATAATGTGTGTATATATTGTGTGTGTAGGATAAGATAGGCAATACATCTTTATATTCTTTGTAAAATTAGATCAACCTTTGTAACAAGTGATCTTTCGGTTTATTAAGAAACGATTCTTCTGTAATTCTTTAATTAACAAATTGAATGTTCATTATATGTATTACTGATTGGTGATAAGGGAGTGCCAATGTTAACTATAGTCTATTTAATCCATTCGGTCCGGTCACCAACGCAGGTTTCCGGTAGATGTGGTAATACGGGAAGCTAGCTGAAATCAATGTTTTCGATATCGTCGCCTTACAGCAATTAAGAAGGAAACTCTTCCTTCCGTAATATTTCTCAATCTTCATATAAACAAAGAACCTTCACCCCTCTTTATATAGATCATAAACATGCAGATTTATATCGCTAATGTAAGATACAGTCAGATATGTCAACAAAGAAATAGTTTGAATATTTATCGCAATAAGCCAACGACATCGGAGACGTCGGTTTTCGCCCAATCACTAACTAAATATGCACAGCTGTCAAATAATCAGACAAGATGAACCGACTATACTATTTCATTTATCAATCTCTTGGCTTTGCCCTCGATTCGTTTACGGTTTCCGTATTTATAATATCAGTTTCACTACTGATATATCTCAATGTATTTAGACTTGAATAAATTACGATAACAGTGGTAAGAAATTCGATATATTAAAGTTAATGTTACTATAGAAACAAAAGTTACAATGGTAAAAATAATAATAATTATTACAATTATTGCTATTATTGGCTACATCATTAATGTTATAGTTTTTTGTGGGTGTAAGGAAGACAATGATGATAATAATGATGATGTTCGTCGCTCTTTCGGGGGAACAGGCAAAGTGGTCGTCATAACCACACGAAACATCAAAGATTGAAACCATTTGAATCTTTATCCGAAGTTTTTATTTTTTACATGTACTGTATATATTTTTGTTGGTAAAATTTTTTTTTTTCCACAGGACAGAAAATTACCGTCGTGTCAATACACATGAAATACCATTATTTCTCTAAAAGTGTTGCTTAGAGGAAAGCACTGAGAACTAAATGACAATTTAGAAAAGTGAAAAACTTGATATTTCGTCGGTAACAGACCATGTCTTGTCTAGAGTGGATACACAACGGAAAGTTGTAACAAAATGTTATTGTAAAGTAATAATTAACAATTCTCAGCCTGAGTCAAAGGAGAAAAAGGAATCATTACTATTCGAGAGTGAAACAACGCCAAAACTATTCAACATTAAAGATTAATATTATACCTCACTGCTAGGTTTAATGTAACTTAAGGCTATCAATCTTGGAAACTCTTGCATATCCTGATCACTAGATTTGTATAAGAAAATGTTATGTTTCCATGAACTGCAGTATTTAAATGAACTGAAAGGAAACACCCAATGTTTATTTTCTGTCTTCATAAAGACAGGACAAACTTAAAGGAATGACAGTGTTTACACTCGATGATCTTTGCATCCGGTAATAGACCTAAAAATCTGTAAAATAAGGGTACAGAATAAATTATGTACGTTATGTTACCCCATCAAGATTAGGAATAAGAATATAAGTAACTATGATCTTCTCTCTCTCTCTCTCTCTCTCTCTCTCTCTCTCTCTCTCTCTCTCCGGGATGTTGCCTGAGAATATCTGCATTTTTGTCCATAATCAAATGTGGCTTTTAGTTTTGCTGGTCATCCTAGCTGCCTATTTACCTACACACCTTGTGGACTTTTAGTTTAGTTTCAAATACGTCTTAGTAAGACATTTATAACTGAGCAAAGAAAAATGCCTTCTTTTTTAATGCGACCATCTGATGTAAGTACGTGCAAATCGTATTTTACATCGCTTGAGAAAACGATAGTTGCTGGTTAGCAAAACTTATCTGCCAAGCTTTTCTTCTAATCACCAGTAAGTGGACGCAATGTGTCCTTTTTGTAAAAAAAAAAACAAAAATAAATTTTGATAAATGAGGTACAGGGCTCTAAAAAAAAAAAAAAAAATCTACTGGCCATGATTTTCAATGAAACAACAACAATTTGCGGTGTGGACGAAGTGGAGGAACGGCGAAAGTATACTGCATCTGTGCGGTGTCGTTAATATATTTTGTCGGTTTTCTTATGATTCAGAAACCTAGAAGCGCATTTGGCCGTCTCTTTCCCATTCATTTTTTAGTTCAAGAGTTGGCACTAGTATATACTGTAAGAATCCCATTAATTTTAAACGTTTATTATGCATACATGTGCTATCGATGCGGTTAAGTCTGAAGTGATAGCGGCATGTGTCAGTTTATTCTCATCTCTTCGTGGCAATACCTGTTATATTACTTTATTTTTAATTGCTTTATAAACTTAATTACGAAGGCACCTCGGATACCAGAGGAAATTTTCATTGGTTTCTAAATCTTAAAATGATTTCTCCCTTGCATATCGGACTTCTATTTCTAGACGCTTAATTAAGGCCTGTAGTCATTTGTGTCAAGACATGCATTTAGTGACAGCGTTCAGCAGAGAATATACCTTCTCCAATGACAACTTCTGTGAAAAAATTTTTCCCCATGACAACCAATTAATGGTGTTGATCCAGAAGTCTTCTACGATTAGAGAAGACAAATTTTGTCAAAGTTTGTCAAACCTTATAGAATTTAGCTACTAAAACTATTGCAAAGTTTAGCAATGTTTTATTTATTTATCTATTTTAATTTTTAAGCAGCCAGAGGTGACGGAGGCAACAAGTTGGCTTTAAATCTTTATCAATGTCAACCTAGAGGGTCACAGAGTGGAGGTTTCTATCCACTGCCATTCAGTTTTCCTAACCCTTTCTCGAGGTATCCTGCTAACTCCCATCCTCACAGACGGTCAGGTTTAGGCTATGAAATAAACTCCTTGGCCGAGTCAGTACTATCACCTGAAAAAAAGAGATTGAGCCTGACCTATTCAATGTAATAAAGTAAAATTATAAAATTATAATAATCTTTTGCATACAGCAAACTATTCCGTTCATGAGGATAAGACATCACTTTCATACCAGAGAAATCTCTTGAAACGCCAGAAGAAAAACCAACTTTTCTTTCCTTGCACATTGTAAGATTAATGTTCTTATTTGACACGGAAAGATAAACCTGGAAGAAACCTTGAGTGCGACAAAGCACTCACAAAAGAAAACATTCAGCGATCTTTCCTACAGATGGGCTTACCTTCAAGATTATCCGACTCTAATGGCTGCTTCGTTGCCCGTTCACTGGTAAAAGTGTTAAAGTCCTGCGAAAGCAAGGCGAATAGCTGAGTCCCGAGTTGGGACCCCGTTGTCTTTGTGAAAGAGAAGTCGCCACGTTGGACTTAACCCTCCCTATAGGAATCGTCTGTCACTCAGCGATGGTTTCATTTACTTTACAAGGATGGTTCTTCGGGGGTTATCTGAAAACCTCACAAAATGGTGGGAATATGGCATCAGTAATATGAAAGTATCAAGATGATAAATAATTTCTGAAAAACATGGCATATCTTAGTAGCTTAGGAGACTGTAAATAATTTGAACATAAGGCACCGAAAATTTATTTCAATTTATCAGAGCTATAAAATCATCTTTTAATTAGCTATTCTGCTGGAAAGGAAAGGGTTTGGAACGAGAAAAGGCTGGTAATGAATATATTTCATCATCGACTTCTTTGTGGTTATTCGAATTGCAATTTTTCTGGGATATTTATTACTGTCATTGGGTAAAAATTTTTAGGGTTATTATTCTTTTCCTTTATCTTGCTTTGATTATCCTCAAGTTATGCGACGATACTGATGGATGATAGCCGGACAAATCAGTTGTAAAAGATTTTCACAAGACTTCTGGACTGATCTCGCGAGAGATGTTTATTTGATGTAATTTAAAGACTTAATAAATCATAAACACTAATTCTGGGCCCATTTTTAAGGCCAAAAGAGAGGGAGACTTGGAAACTAAATGTCCTCATGCAGCCAGGTCCGAGGAATCTCCGAACGTTGAGGAAGGAATAAGGAGAATGAGGAAAAAAGAACTCACACTTTACAGGGACGATCTGAAACATGAAACTGTGCAATGAAACATGAAAGCAAGTATATATAATATATATATATATATATATAAAAATGGCTCTGATATATATATTTATATATATATATATATACAAAAATGGCTCTGATCTTTGCTGCTCAGCCAACAGAGCAAGAGAAATTTTAGTGCAGATTCGTCACATGAAAGAGATCATCATATTTTGTTTATTTGATCACTTACTACCGACTACATTTAATACGAAAACCTTGTGCTCCTCAGCACATGAGTAAATACCCTTATGAGCGATCTGAGCACATCCTTCTCAGATTTCATGAATCTCACTACATGAAAGATTCAATAGTCAATTCGTATTACAGTAAGGAGATACGGAGTCCCTTGATCTTGATCGTTTCAATGTTGCATGAGGCTGCGGTAATGATAAACTGTTTCTATTAATTGGTTATAAGTACTTGCGTAACAACCAGCAGGGTCACTGGCAACGCACATAGTATTGAATTGATTAAGACATTTGTTTCATGAGTATTAAATCAATTGTGTATCATTTCCTAAGCTTATTCTTGAAGAAATCCCGTAGGATTCCTGGGATGTCTCTCTGGTTGTGCCTAAACAAGTGTCCGGTTGTGTTCGTAATTTGTGGATACCCCCAAGGAACGTAAGAGTGTTTAAAATTCTTCTTTTCACATCTGCTCCTCTTTCTACCTTAACTACTTTCACTAAATTCTGCAATTACTAATTTTCCTTGACTGCTTTGCTTATCTTAACAAGTTTTTTCAATACATGCTGATGTCGGCTACACTTGTTGATGGAAGATTAAGTCACTCAATGCCAGACACATTCACTGTAAGCAACAGCCATGCACTTACTACTCAAAATATTATCCCAGGACAGTATGAAGAAGTAGACCAGTTCTCCCTCTGTGAAAGCTTTTACTCCAAAAAATTAGTCACCGACATCATTTTTGAGAACTACTATAAAATCTTGGGAGTTGCCTATTTGACTAAATCTTTCCACTTTTAATATGTCCGATTCGAAAACTGCAGAGGAAATAAAAGAGGATAATTTCAGGCTAAACAATTATCTTTCTTGATTTCTGGAAAGATTTACACTTAGTTTTGAATCTGCTGTGAAGAAAGTGTGTAGCTGTTAATCTACTTGTCATGAAGAGACTTGCCATAAGCAGAACAAAATTAAAGGCTAAATGATACTTCTTCCGTGCTTGTAAAAGAGAGAGAGAGAAAATGACGAGCAGTAATTTCTGAAAGGGGAGAATGAACTGTACTCCGCTCTCCTAAAGAGAGTGTAAGGCGAAATCCGCCCAGTTGTCTTTCTGACAGAGGCAGATCTTCGTAGCCTTGTTCAGAGATCCCTTCTCAACGCCTTTGACTCATTTCATGCCAGAGATAATTTACTAAAGAGCTTCATTCTCGTGGAATGTGTGAGGTGTCCTTCATTTCTTTCCTGAAATGCAAGTAGACACATACAAACTTACAGTCACACATGCATACATACACACACACACACACACACACACACACACACACACAATATTTATATACTGGTATTATATATATATTTTGGTAATATATATATATATATATATATATATATATATATATATATATATATATATATATATATATATATATACATATATATATATATATATATATAATATTTATATATATATATATATATATATATATATATATATATATATATATATATATATATATATATATATATAATATATATAATGTCAAACGGGATGATATCAAGCTGGTTATTACACAACTAATCTCAAAATTCAAATATATATACCTCACTTTAGCCATATATACCTGAACTCTCATAACATTAATTATTATATTGAGTTCTAAAGGTTATATATATATATTAATAAAAATATATTTATCAATCACATGAAAATCAAACTAAGTTTATCAGAATATGAGGTATCAAAAATTAAACTAGAAATATTCAAAAATATATACTTTAGCCAGATACCTGAATTCTCATGTTTTGTTGTGTTGGTAATTCAATAACAGAGTTAAAGAAAAAAGTGTTTATCAATATTTTGAAAAATAATAAATTTTTCAGATCCAACTGTGAGGTATCTAAAATTAAAAATTGAAATTTCAAAATAAAGTTTGTATTTCCAACAAACAACTCTCACTGTTTCCCTGGTCTTAATTCACTTTAGCAAAAACAAAAGAACAAAACATGTTTATCACTTTGCCTTATGCACACACAATCAATCCTATTCACTGGTGATCAATAAATGAAACACTATTTTTCTAAAATGTTAAATACAAACATTTATTTTTAAATTAAAAAGTTTATAACTAGAATTCACAATCTGAAAAATTTATTATTACTTGAAAATAGCACATCACTTAATTAATTCTTGAATAAAATTATGAAACAAAACTAATTCACAAAAACTTTATCAGGAATTTAAATTAATCAAGCAAAATTTAAACTATCAAGAATTACTCAAGATTTGAAAAGGAAATCATAATAAATGAAATATTAAATCAAGTATGTAATGTTAAATTACCAAGAAATATTTAAAATGCTACGTAAATAAATGGAACATTACAGACATAAAAAAATTTGAAAATATGAAGAGATTGCAAACAGAAAAACACACAAAAATACACATAAGATTTATCAATAACAATTTCTCTCGGTCAAAATTTCTTAACTTATCATACCATGGTATTAATCAGTAAAATTCATGTTACTTTTTACACAAACTTGTGAAAACCTCTGTAAATCACTTACTGCAGCTGAAGTTCCACAATACACACTTTTTTTACCAGGATTGCCGTTACAAATAAAATAATTTTACTAAATTCAGATCTCAAAAGTTAATGCTAATATGTGACCACAAAACACTACGTTAAAAGTAATCTCTTTCTAAGAACAAGAGAGAGAGGGTGGTGAACCAAATTAACTGGTCTCAGAAATCAGAATGAAACAAATTTTAGAATTCCAGTAACACGTGAAACAATATTAGGTGATGTCATTAAAGCATTTTGAGTACGATATACAAAAGGGAAGTTTTAAAAGCATTTTAGGTGCGAGATACAATGGAGAAATTTCTAGAAGGAAAGTGACGTCATCCCAGCAAAACGTTTTGAATGCAGTCTTACAAAACATTGTGTAATTGATGAAGACACGTATTTTTTTCTCTCAAAGTGGCGTACGTGACTCGAACAATGCATGTAACAACATGAAATCACTCGTCTTGAGCTCGTATGGGACGAATCGGCATTTGTTATCCAAACCTGTCATCACAACCCAAAACAAAGCGTTTTCTCTTATTTCACCTGATGACAATTGAAATGACGCAAGTCTTTGCTGGACACTCACGTGTTCATATACTACGCTTTTATCAAGAAAGATATTATTCATTCTAAACTACGTTACTATTAAAACTGTATTAACAATTCTAAATTACGCTATCAAATTATTTAATCATTAGTTCTTTTGAGATCTGATGCCAAACTAAATATGACACTCCAACAATCATTATCATACACATAACACATGAAAAAAAGTAAATGTCAAAATTATAGGAGGATATATGCATTACAAGGCAACATCATGAATAATATATATATATATATATATATATATATATATATATATATATATATATATATATATATATATATATATATATATATATATATATATATATATATATATATATATATATATATATATATATATAGATATATATATATATATATATATATATATATATATATATATATATATATATATATATATATATATATATATATATATATATATATATATATATATATATATGATATATATATAATAATATATATATATATATGATATATATATATATATTTATATAAATATATATATATATAATATATATATCTTGTCTATGTATATCTCCATGATAGACGGAATTATAATGGATGTATATACATGCATTATTTAAGACAATATTTGTTTATATGTTCATAATATGAAGCCATCAACAACAAAAACAACAATAATATATCATTATGCTCAAGTCCATTATATGCAATATATCTCCCTAAAATCTGCATCATTATCATCTATTGAGATCTATTTACAAAAAAAAAAAGATAATTTCTATTATAAATATGATTAAAAATAGTTCAGGACTACTGTTCCTCTATGAATAAATTTTCTGTAATTCGTTTGATATTTTTCCTATTTTTCATACATATTCCAGCAAAAAAATAATAAAATCATATGTATATGTATATTATCATATATATACATTTTTATGACCATTTTATATTATTTTTGTATATATTTATTTCCCTCTAGTAAATCATATTGTCTCTATGTGTTTAATTTCTAAAATTAATTTGTTTTGAATAAGCCTCTTTGGCAGTAATCTCTTCTTTTGGAACGTCTGACCTGTTTCCTCCCTCCCCGAAATTACATGACTTGTTGTATAAGTTTTAATTTTTATGAGCTTGTTTCATTTTCACGTTTTTTGGCTTCTTATCCGAGCTGTATTCGGCGCTGTTTACGAGGACTGGGAGAGTTGTTTTCTGGACGATTATCATTGTGTGAGAGCCTGCCTGATCTTTTGGATTATCTCTGATTTTACATGCCTTTCTTCAGCTGCTGCTACATGCACTTTGGGGATTGATTTTTATTCCATCCCCTTGGTCCAGTAAGACTTAAGGGGCCTCTGCCAACTGGGAAAGGTGTGATTATCCTGTCGGACGGCCGTGTAAAATGGAGGGTTTGTCTTGCGACATTAAAATGATATTTCATCAGTCTGCGCCTTTTGTCCAGTTATTTTGCCAGGGGACCTCTCTTACGTTTGGTAAGGTCTCAAGAGAATATATATATTATTCCCCTCGACCCGTGATTAAAATGGATGCGTTAGCCACTTCTACTGTTTCAGAGCTCACTTAAGGGAAGCAGTTTATTTTATTTTTTGTTTAGTGTGTAATAAGTTAGGTTATTCTGTCTTTTCGACATCCTATTACTTTCAGGGCCCTCTCTTTAAAGTGTAATTGTATAGTCTATCTTAATTTGGTGTAAGAGTGTTTGTTATTCGATGTTTTCAGTGTGTAGTTGATTTTTGTGTTCATTTAATGTATTTTTTGTAAGAGGCTCAGTGGTCATTTTCTTTCTAAAAGTTTGACAGTTAAATATTAAGGTTTTATTTTCAGCTTTTACTTATCCTCCTTTGATTCCATCTCCAGGACTCTGTTAAAGCCATTCCACCTATTGTGGACTTGGTCGTTAGTGACTTTGTTTGTATTTTTGGGAGGTTGTTCTAAAAAAACCCAATAATCTTTAAAAATTCGATTTGCTGAAAAAAATATGGCTTTGTATAGGTTCAAGAATGTGTCCCGAAATATTATCCTAAAATTAACATATTTTTAGTTACCTTTTAAAATGTAACAATAACTATATACCCATAAAAAATGAGGATTTAGTCTGGTATAGTTTTTTCGATATGTAACGAAAACTTCCTTTGAAATGAAATCATATAAGTCAATAATATCCTTGGTCAAATTGCTGTTATTCCATAGCCATGACAATGCAGTCATACCATGAAGCGACTTACCCAGTTGCCTATAAACCTCAACTAGAAGGACACGTTATTCATGCTTGTCAGAGTTTTTATGAACTCTGTATTTTCTGCGGTGTTTTTGTTTTTCACCGTGCCTAAAAGGTCCAAGAGTTCACTTCATACTTCTAGAATGCGGAAAAGCCAAGTGGAAAAGTCCAGGCGAGAAGTAGAAGAAAGAGTTAATGGCTGAAATTAGTGCCTTAGAGGGGAATGGAACGGATTAGAGAGAGAGCTGTCGCCCATCAAAAAGGCCAGGCAGCGATCTCTGCTGACCAGAGACCAACCACATCCACCCCTAAACGCTTATTTTATTTGTTTATTTATTTACCAAAGGGCAAAGATATTTTAGAAAAAAGCAGTAGCTCGGAGGCAGATTCAGACGATCCTGAAATAAATAAATGATCATAATAAGTGAAGCAAACTTGATGAATTACTTGAATCATGAATCCATAATTGTGAATGTAAAGTAATTGCATTTTGATCCATTTGGCAAGGGATGGATTCGAGACACTAATAAAAAAGTGTAGGCAATTTTGATACCTAGAGTAATACCTTGCAGCAAAGATCAGACAGGGGACCAGGAACCAAAATTTATAAGAATGTGTCTTAGGTATATAAATAATCAATTAATATTCTTATTTATAATCATTTTGCATTAATTAATACCCAAAAATAAAAATTAAAACCATAGAATTAATTGTAACACAGTCTTTGAAGTATATTTACTTTTTATGTAACTAAAACTTTGAATATACGTTTCTCAAAACATAAGTTTTTATTTTAAATGCATCTCTCCTCCTTAGTATTGGACCAATCTAAATGAAATTTTAAATATAACATGGGGAAACATGGTAGATTAAAACAAAGCCGGGGATTTTAATATTTTGAGTTTCTGAAAACACCAATTTTTTTCTGTCATTTTTCCAGGAAAATTTCATAAAAAAATTTCATATCTCGAAAAATAATTGAAAAATCAAAAAGGCTTTTATCGAAGGTCCATATGTGTTTTATACGTGGTTCAAAATCATCCCTTAAATCAAAAAGCAAAGGAGGAGATGCATTTTTGAAAATGGCCATTTTTGGCCGAAAATGCTCTGGGTGACAAAACCTAAGGTTACTTATCAAAAATTTTTTCCCAGAAGTTCCACACAATATCCTTTAACAAACCCCTATATATCAACAACCTGTCGTTAAAAAGTCGGAAACCGGCCGATCCTTAAGAGCTTTTGAACCGTTTTGCTGCTATACAATATATATATGTATAAATATATATTATATATATATAATATATATATATTCATATATAAAAATAATATATATCTATTGACCATATATATATATGAACGTTTATGTGTGTGTGTAATGTTGTGTGTGTGTGTGTGTTGTGTTGTAAATGTGTGTGAGCCTGCATTTATGTAAATATCCGTGTGTAAAGGAATTTCTCTCTCTGTCCATGGCTCCATGACCAGACGGAATTATTGTTGAGACATTAATACATGCATTATTTAAGAACGGTCGCATTTGTTTATCAGCGTCAGTAACATGAAGCCATCAACAACAGAAAACAACAATAACGAAGTATCATTATGCTCAACGTCCATTCTGCATGCAATATCATCTCCCTAAAAATCTGCATCATTATCAGCTCTATTGAGATCTCTTTACAAAAAAAAAAAAAAAGATAATTTCTGTTATAAATATGATTAAAAATAGTTCAGGACTACTGTTCCTCTGCGAATAAATTTTCTGTAATTCCTTTGTGTTTTTCCTATTTTTCCACGGTATTCTAGCAAAAAAAATAATAAAATCATGTGTATATATATGTTATCATGGCACTGTGACATTTTCTGACCTTTTTATGTTATTTTGTTCTATTTATTTCCCTCTAGTAAATCATTTCTCTCTCTCTCTCTCTCTCTCTCTCTCTCTCTCTCTCTCTCTCTCTCTCTCTCTCTCTCTCTCTCTCGCCTGATTTCATAAATTACATGTATGTGTATAATTTTTAGTCTTTTATCAGACTGCTTCCAGCAAACTTTTTATTTACTTATTTATCCGGCAAATACTGGCAAACAATTACGAACGAACTCTCTCTGTCATCAAATGTGCGTTCCTCTGCTTACGTTTGTATGTATGCGCTCTATGTTTGCTTGCATAACGGTCGATAAATACATGCACATGAAGGGATAATTAAATATTCCATCCCATTAATTAATGCCTCAGCAAAACGCACTTGAGGAAAGATTTTAATTAAGCTGCCTTCAGCTTTATCAAATGGAGGGTTTCATTTTATGACAACATTAAATTTCATTAATTACACAGCTCCGTGGCCATGTTGGACCTGGCTGAGTAGGAGGGAGACGGAGAACTAACAAAAACATGAATAAAATGGATGAAATTTAAATCCATATAAGAAAAAGCGTAGGTTACTTGTGTGTTCCATAATTACCTCTCTAACTATTATACCTTAAATCCGGTTTAAGTGCATTGTACATCTATAACCCAGATTCTACATAGTTCATTTACAGCGGAGACCCTTCGTTTCAAAAGTTTCTCTTGCAATTGCTTGATTTTTTGCCTTGCACTAATGTGGGAATTATCAACAAGATTGGCAGTTAAATATTAGGTACAGAGTTTCTAGAAGGCACATTTACTAACACCAGGAGATAAAGACTTCTTCGATGTTCATTTATTTAGTTGCATTTAACGAAGTTGTAAATTTCTGATAAGAGGTTGTTCTTGGACCTCTACAAATTTAATTCTATGAGGAACAATAATTACCCTGTATACTGACTTTTTCCTTAAATTAACCGTTTACCTTTTAAGGCATGCCGAAGTTATTGCGATAATAAATGAGGTCTCTTGGGATATATCATTCATATGTAACTCAGAGCTTCTTCTTGTTGGTCATTCAGTAATGAGTGCTTGGTCAAATTGCTGTATGTCCATCCTTGTTGAACATCTCAGTCATGGGAAGCCTTACCCATCTGCCAGCAGCAACGAGAAGAGGTAGCAATACCCTGTCAGAGTTTTTATGAAGCAAAGTATTTTTGGTTCAAGCGTTGTTTTTACATTTACTATGATTGTCCTTTCTACTTTACTTCCATATGACAAAAGAAAAATTAATTGATATATTTTTGCATAAAATCTTACGGCTGTTACTTGGATGACACTTATAGGTATTTAACGATTATACGGATACTTATACATCAAAGACCATAGTAGTGTTAAATCACTAATTGAGCATGAAATACTGTAAACCAAAGTGCTTATTTTATTTATTTATTTATTTATTTATTTATTTTGCATTATTTCACAATAGAGAAAAAATACAGCTCCGCTCATTCAGTCATTAATATCCTCCAGATAACTAATTAGCAAAGAAATCGACATTGAAATGGATTATTAATCAGCTGTAGTATTGCATTTTGATAAGAGAGAGATTTGTGAGAGAGAGAGAGAGAGTTTATAGAAGAGAGAGAGAGAGAGAGAGAGAGAAACATGTGTATTAAGCCAGGTAAAATTGGTTGTTTCAAACAGGACTGTCTTCTTTCATATATATATATATATATATATATATATATATATATATATATATATATATATATATATATATATATATATATATATATATATATATATATATATATATATATATATATATATATATATATAATATAATAAAAAAATAAAATCAAAAATGTAGAAAACTATTGCTATAATTTTAGAGAACAATAATATTATCTCCCTCTACATGCAGGTAACGAAGGAGAAAAGGTTACAGATACTTGGTATTTATACAAACAGTTCCAGCGGTCACCCGTTATATCACTCCAGTTGATAGCTTCTTAATTTTCTTTATTGCAGGTTGAATGAAGATTTTATATATAAAATCTGAATCCCAAGCTCCTTTTGATAGGTTCATCGTATTTCTTTGTTTAATCAGCGCTGATTCGACCACCTGGCTTTTGAACCGACAATTGCTGCTATAAATTATGTGTGATAAATTCCAGTTTATTCTGTGATTATGGTTATTCATGTGGTTAAAAATAACTGAGCTCTATTGACCATACCTTACTGAACGTTTATGTTGCATTAATTTTTGTTCGAGTGATTTACCAGTAAAACCAATTTAGGCCTGGTATTATCCAAAGAGGCAAGGAATTTTATATACTCGTTGTATTTTTGGGACTGGATTTTGTTGGACACTAATCAGGATTTATTGTAAGGTATTTGGGTTCATCTAAAAGAAAAAGGGTTAGAGTTTCCAAAGTGTCTGTATCAACGTACAAGTGTGGGATTTTTATTTTATTGTTAGACGTCTTTCTAGTCTTGCTTTGCAAGGTTTACGGTAGAATTATTTATTTATTGTCATTTTTATGGAATCTATTTTATCAGTTATATGGTCAGGGTACTTTTAAAGATGACAGCTGCTTTTATTGAATTAGTTCAACTTATATCTTATATATATATATATATATATATATATATATATATATATATATATATATATATATATATATATATATAATAATAAAGTGATCCAACAGAACAGAGGAATTTGATAAAGTTGACCTTGTTATATCTTTCCTTTTCACAACCAATTATTTTTCCGGTTTTTTCACTAGGTTATTCAATATCAACGGCACTGTCAGTAAAAAATCGTTTTCTGTCATTTCAGGCTTGTCTGCCAGCCTAACACTGCCGTGGGTATTTGCATCCCAATTAGAGAGGTAATTCTGGTAAGTAATAAATGGCAAGATAAGAAAGCCATCTGGAAATATAACGTCATTCATACACTAACAAAAATTTTCACTATGTAATTTTTCCTGTAGGCGGATATTATTTCAACTATATTAAGTCGTTCATCTTCCTGAGAAAGAAATTTTGGTCACAGAAATGCTGATCAGACCGAATGTAAATACAAATATCGAGTGCCAGAGATGCTCGATATTTGTATATAAAGTAGCCTACGAAAGGCAGGAGGTTATTTAGTCAAACCTCCCCCAGAATAAAGGAATTACCGAGAAAGGGTAAAGAGGGGAATTCAAGCGCCAATAATAGAGAAGAAAATCAACCAAAAAAAAGTCTGAGATCATTAAAGAGGACAAACAAAACTCTTCCTTCCGGTTTCCTGCTATGAATAATGACAGGCATTTCTGGTCCGCCGGAACTCTCAATAGATAAATAAATAAGAATCTTCCTCTTGCCAGAATGTCTTCTCCATTCTTCTTTTAATTATTCTCATGTACTCCAGTGTGTGCCCTCCATTTACCATTTTCAAGTGGTCAAGTTTCAAACAGTTTTACATAATATTTTGCAAAAAACCAGCAGCCTTTTTGACGTCGTTCTATGTCACACCAGGTACAATTTCCCTTTGTCTCTGCAAGTCCAACGATCTACTTGAAGAGCAAAGGCGGTCAAACCACAGCGGTAACAGCTACCCTCACTGACAACGTAGCCACTCTCAGGCCAAGGAAAGAATTCCCAACGTTTTGCATCATTTCATTTTTGAGTCCTAAAACTGATATTGCATATGCCATCGCTCGCGGAGTTGAAGTGACAAAGGTTTTTGAAATGCTCATTCGTAGAATTTGTAAATGTGCAAAAGAGGAACTGAAAAAATTAAATTCTGTAAATATATTTGTCTCATTGAAATTATTTACTACTAAAGGGAAAATAGATAATAAAATTTCTTGAAAAAATATTCCTGTTGTTATGCTTGTGTAAGGATCCAAATAATAACAATAATAATAATAATAATAATAATAATAATAATAATAATAATAATAATAATAATAATAATAATATTATTATTATTATTATTATTATTATTATTATTATTATTATTATTATTATTATTATTATTATTATTATTCCCAAAAGCTATGAAACTCCATTTCTTTAGAAAACGAAACGGGATATGAAAGGTTTCGGGAAAAACCATGAACATGGGATTAACGTTAAGGAAAAGACTTAAATGGCTAAAGAGACTTGGCTGCCTTACTTTTTTTATCCAGCCACACCCAAGAGATCTCGGAGTGTTTGAAGGATCATATTTACAGTGACATTTTTTTCTCTCCTCAGACACATCCACGCATGTACTAGTAACTATTTCTTCCCATATGTCCCGCATCTACATACATTCACGAACAATAGTGGTAAAGTATTAAGTCTCCCGTATCGTAAAAAAATAATATGAATGGACCTGGAAATCTCATCTCGAAGTCTTTTCAAGAATTCCACACCTGTTAGAGAGACGAGAATGCCACAGTTCTGTTTCTGTTGTAATTTTTCTGCACTAAACTAAGCGATACCCTTCAGCTTCAGGAGAAACAAGTAAAAAATGCGCCGAATTTTTTCAGGGCAATCGAGCTTTCTGTACAGCGTATAATGTTGTGTGAAACTCTTAGCCACGGCCTGGTGGTGGCCTGTGTTGTTGGCACCTATAGCGGTTTCATACTTTAACCTTAAATAAAATACGACTTACTGAGTCTAGGGGGCTGCAATTTGGTATGTTTGATGATTGGAGGGTGGATGATCAACATACCAATTTGCAGCCCTATAACCCGAGTAATTTTGAAGATCTGAAGGCGGATAGAAAAAGTGTGGACTGAAAAAGTGCGGACGGACAGACAAAGCATCTCAATAGTTTTCTTTTACAGAAAACAAAACATTTATTTTATCAAAGGGTTCGCAACCCTTGACTAGATAACCTCTTGAATCGTGATGCATTTACCATCTTGACCAGGCATTTGCTAGGGTAGAAATTATAGATCAGTGGTAGGGCAGCCTGGGGCGGTGGATTGACCAGGCAGAGTGGTTCGACAGGGTGGCATTAAGAGCATTTAATTTTAAAATTAAAAGCAAAAAAAAAAACACAGACTTAAAATTACCGAACGTGGGATCTACGACTTCTTAGTGAGATTTCCAGCCTGATGTGGAGAAACCGATATCCCTGCGAAAACACCCATCCCATTAAAAAAATTGTGAAAAAATAATAAATTAAGTATTGAAGAGAAAACATTCGAGTTTAATCATTGTTTTCAATTTGAAGCAAAACTACCCCCAAAAAAAAAAAAAAATAATAAAAATAGCTGGAAGATTCAAGCCAAGGGGGCGCCAGCCTGAAAAAGTTTGGGAAACTGTTATAGATTATTGACCTCATATAAGTAAAACGCCTCAAAAGGAGTAACAAAACCGATGAAGAAAAAAATTGGAAAACACAAAGGAGGAAGTTCCAGCTCAGAAAGGAGAAAGTCATGAGAAACGTAGGAGGAATTAGTTTTACATAGGTTAATGACATACGTTGTAAGTCCCCTGAGATTTAAAAGATCAGCATTGTACAGACTTCGCTTATATTTAAGCTGGAAGAAGTTTTTCTAAGATTATTCTAACTTTATGTTATCTTTTTATCTTTCTCTTGCACCCGGGAAGATCCTGGAATGGTTCCAGCATTGGTGGGCTTTATCGTCTTTAGATTTTCACCTTTAAATTAAATTAACTAAAATAATTTTTCATTTAATTTTTACCAAAGAATGTTGTCGTTACTATAAACACACACACACACACACGCACACACACACACACATATATATATATATATACACACACACACATGTATAATATATATATATATATATATATATATATATATATATATATATATATATATATATATATATATATATATATATATATATACACACACACACACAAGGCATTTGAAAGTCTGCCATTAAGTTCTGTCATCGGAACCTTCTGTTCACCTTGTACAAAATCATTCTTGAGAAAAAATTAACTGTATTATAAAATTTTTTATATGAATATGTTTCTATATTATAGTTATTAAACATTTTATGACAGCAATACAAATGAAATACTGGAACTTCCTACGCTGATGAACACGAAATATTCGGACACATTTACGTCCTGCACAATTTTGCTCCAGTTACCAAACTTCAAATTACCTGATTATTATTCTCGGTATTCATGTGTGTCTCCCACTCTCACTGACGCAGCTTCAAACAAATGAACTACAAACCCCAGAGCTATACGGAGTTTCTGAATACTTGCATTATGGCTAATCATAAGCATCATGTCAACAGATCTCATATTTTTATTAGGACTACGGTTCCCATCGTATTTATCAGGCTTAGTTATTATTATTATTATTATTATTATTATTATTATTATTATTATTATTATTATTATTATTATTTCGTCTGCCTCGTTCAAGGATCCGCCATGCATAATAATGCGAAGAATGCTCAAATTAATGAAATAGCAAGAAGTGACATATTTCACAACACTGATATTACAGACAGTACGATAAATAATCGACGCTTTCTCCTCTTGGAGGCTGTACACATCGGAAAGAAAAGGCCCACGAAACTCTTCTCCTAACGACGCCGGTGGCACGTAGAATGCAGTCTGCTGGCACTTCTGAGACAAGCGAGCAGAACTATCCCGAGACACTATCCAACTTGGGCAACCCTCCCGGTACAACCACGTCCGTGTGCAGAGAAAGGTGCAACTAGCAACATCTGGGAGAAGGTTTGCTCAGGCGCACTAATCCCTTGCCGCCCAGTCCAAATGATATTATTATTATTATTATTATTATTATTATTATTATTATTATTATTATATTATTATTACCCTTGCCTCTTTAAGACCCACAAAGAAATTACCTAAGAAAAATTCAGATCTGGCTTTTTTTTTTTTTGTGGAAGTGGGAGGTTGATCCCTATCTCTTTTATGGTGTCACATACGCACAAACGATGTATGCAGATACTTTACAACTGTTATCAGGATTAGAATGAGAGTTATAAAATAACTCATATCTGAAGCTGCAGCTTCTATAAGTTCTTGGAAGCTTATAATAACGTTGTATAAGATGATTTATGAAGGCAATAAAGAGGTGCACACCATATACATACGAAGGCAAGTTAATAAATAAATGAAATTATGGAATCTTGAGTAGGAAATTAACATAAAAGAGCAACTGACTTACGACAGTTGACACATGATTTTAATGAAACTATACTGAAGACATAATGAATGAGAGGGTGATTGACTCTTATGTGAGACCTTGTTTACCTTACCTTACAGTTCGTTCGGGTTGCCCCAGGTCCCTCAGTGTGAGGCACTTTGATGTCTACCAGAGAATTGCTAACGCATCTTCCGGTATATTTTGCATCTTCCAGTCTTGGATGGTCTCAGTGCATCTTAGATATCTGTCGAGCTTATTCTTAAACACATCTACGCTCACTCCTGTTATGTTCCTCAGATGAGCTGGTAGCGCATTGAATAGACGCTGCATTATCAATGCTGGTGCGTGGTGGATTAATGTCCTGTGTGCTCTCCTTAGTTTTCCTGGTATAGTTTTTGGCACTATTTATCTACCACTGCTTGCTCTTTTTGATATTTTTAGCTCCATGATGTTTTCGGTAATTCCTTCTATCTGTTTCCATGCTTGGATTACCATGGAGCGTTCTCTTCTCCTTTTCAAGACTATATAAATTTAAGAATTGTAGTTTTTCCCAGTAGTCAAGGTCCTTAACTTCTTCTATTCTAGCTGTAAATGACCTTTTGTACATTCTTTCTATTTGTGCAATATCCTTTGGTAGTGTGGGTACCATATTATATTGCAATATTCAAGTGGACTACGTACGTACGTTTTATAAATCATAATCATGTGTTCAGCTTTTCTTGTTTTGAAGTGCCGGAACAACATTCCCATTTTTGCTTTGCATTTTTGCCAATAGAATTGCTATTTGATCATTGCATAACATATTCCAATTCAACATCACACCAAGGTCTTTAACTGCTTCCTTGTTTGAGATTGTTTCATTATTAGGTCCTTTATATGCATATAGCATTCCTACTTTATCACCATAGTTCATTGATTCAAATTTATCAGAGTTAAATACCATCCTATTTATCTCTGTCCATTTATATATTTTGTTTAGGTCTCTTTGTAGCGAGTTCCTATCTTCATCACAAGCAATTTCTCTACTTATTCTTGTGTCATCTGCGAAACTTACTACTGAGTCCTTAACATTACTGTTTATGTCTGCAATCATAATCACAAACAGCAATGCTGCAGCTAACACCGTACCTTGTGGTACACCGGATATTACCAGAGAGAGAGAGAGAGAGAGAGAGAGAGAGAGAGAGAGAGAGAGAGAGAGAGAGAGAGGGGTTATGAAGACTTAATGGTTCCTGATAGATAGATGAATGGACAGACAAATAAATAAAAGTTTGCAGACAATTGCCATTTACATCTATTAAAACTATCAAGCCAGTTAGTTTCCAACAGTTCTGTTATGAAGACTTACTTGTCATTCAGTGACCTGGGGAGTCTAGGTCGAATGAATATTCAAATTCCGTTCCAAAGACCCGAGCAGATATGCAATATGAAGACAAAAGATTATACCAGATTTATGATTTCAAGAGATTATATCAACATTATGGCGCCGCACACGGTCCTACAAATTCATGCATATTCATGTTTACGTATTCAGTGTACATTGCGAATACCGGTTATGAATGCATAAGTAAGACTCTGAACCACGAATTAAACGCTCTAGTGGAACAATAGTAAGAATTACAATTTTGTATATGCCAAAGTTTAGTGAAAACGAGAAAACCTTTATGAAAAACATGAATAAAGAAAAGACTGCATAACCTGAAGCTAATTTATGTGGTCATGAAAAACTGTCGGGGTAGAATCGATCTGACGTTTTCTATTTTTTTTTTTCTTCTTTAAAGGCAGGACCACGCTGGAAAGACCAATAAAATAATTTAATTCGGCTTTTCCCATGTTGTCACTCAATTTACAATCAGAATGTAGGAATCTTCAGTCATGTGGTAAGAATTGAGGATGATATGTCGATGACATGAGGATAGAGGGGAGGATTTCCAAAGAGCATGAAGGGCAAATGGGATGAGCGAGGTACTGGAAAGGAAGGTCTCAAATGTCCAGGAAGCAGGGAAAGAATAACAGGGTGGATAAGAAAAGTGCAGCAATTTTAGGGGTGCTCGACAAATTCCTGGTAGGCCGAGTGCATGGGTATGGGTGTATGAAACGGCTCTTGTTATTTATTGATATTAAAGTTTTCTTCATGAGGTTCATCCATATTTCAGCAGCTATAATAAGAAAGTGATAACATTAGTGGTTGTGGGCTTTCTTTGGAATCATGCTAACTAGTAGAAACTTTGTATATGTATATATATATATATATATATATATATATATATATATATATATATATATATATATATATATATATATATATATATATATATATATATATATATATATATATATACAAACATATATCAATCAGGCGCTGCACGGGAAAACACACACTCCCACACTCACACTCCTGTTAAGATAGTTTCTTTAATTATATATGCCCAGCATTTTTATTTTTATATATCTCACCCCTATTCCTGTGTGTATATATATATGTGTGTGTGTGTGTGTATATATGTGTGTATGATATGATATTTTATATAAAACAGATATATATATATATATATAAAAATATATATATATATATATATATATATATATATATATATATATATATAATACATACACACAGACACACACACAAACACTAGCTGACCAATCAGGCGCTGCACGGGAAAATCTGAATCCCATGATCCTCTCTAGATTCTCTCTTCTCTTGTTTAATCTGGCTCATCTCTCTTTCCTGGAAAGATAGTTGCTTTAATTACATTGCTCAGCATTTTTCTGTGTTTGGTTATTTTTTTTATTACAGCCCCTTCTCACCCCCTATTCCTGGGAGGATGTGTGTGTGCGAGATTTGTGTGAGTGTATGTGTGTGTATGACTATGAAGTATTTTCTTGTTAAAACAGAAATTTGGCTAATAGATTTTCCAAGAGCCCATAAAAATCTAATCCAAAAGGTATGATTTTATTTTTATTGCTGGAGACCTTTAGTCTCCCCTTTTGTACTATAAGTAGTTTTATGAATCGCTCTCTGAATTATATGGAAACAGAGATGACAGCTGTATGATTAGCTCAAATTCCTTTCTAGGGGAACAAACTGTATGATCTTACCTTTATTGCTGGCAGATGATTTGATAGATTTCTATGATAATCTAAAATAATGTATGTGTTGAATGAAAGATTTTTTCTTTATGCTGTAAATTTTTTATTCTGTTTACAGAAAACCGTATTTTTTTGTTTAATCACTATTTTAGTTATCATGACAGATCTATCAAGATTCGTGTAGCTAGCAATATATTCTTAAGAGCCTTACGGATTTGTATGAATTATTTTATGGAAAAGGAATTTGAACTAAATCAGGCAGCTGTCATGGTTGTGAAAATTTATGACCATACAAATCATAAAGCTGAGCTCTGCTAACATAATATTCTATGTCCCCTGCAAAAACAAGACTACAAACACACCCAACAATAAAATTAAAAATCCCACACTTGACAGGATTAAGATTTGACACAGACTCTTGAAATTCTAACCGATATTTGCTTTTACCTAAATACCTTAGCCAAATCCCTGATTTACGTCCAACAAAAGCCAGTCCTCAAAGACACAGGGTACATTAAATACCTTGTTGGACGTTACAAACAGGGATATCTGTTTGACTGGTAACTCCTCAGAGATTAATACAAACATAAAACGGGTTGGTTTGGCCAACAGAGCTGTGTCAAATTCTTATTTAACCATATAAATAACCATAACCGCAGGATAAACTGGAATGCAATATATTGTGTTAGTTTATTGCAGAAATTGCTCGGTTCAAAATTATGGTAGAATCAGCAAGATTAAACAAAGAAATATGATGAACCTTCAAAGGAGCTTGGGACTCAGATATTATAGATAAAATCTTCCTCCAGCCAGCGATTAGAAGATTAAGAAGCTATCAACTGGGGTGATGTAACGGGTGACCTCTGGATTTCTTAGTATAAATACTGCCTGATCTATAAATAATGCATGCAGATACTTGCCAGTGAGGGAACAGTTTGTTTTCTGTATGACAAATTTTTATTTTGTTTTATACAGAAATATATATATATATATATATATATATATATATTTTTCACTTATTACATATATACACTATTTTAGTATATATATGATATATATATATATATGGCGTATATATATTTTTTTTTTTTTTTTTTTTTTTTTTTCAGAAAATCTTTAGTATTACTATGTTATATTAGTGTGATGGAAGAATTTTGGTTGTGAGATGGAATTTGAACTAAACGTCAGTTGCAGAACCTTGTATTCAGCAAATATTTGATCATCTCAGCAGTTAATGTGATGAAACGCGGTGTTGGCCGAGTCATATAAGTTGCTATGCGCGTACAAGAGTTATAATAGAATTCGATTTTCGTCTAATTCTGCCCAAAACAAGTTCGGTCATTCATTAGCAGACCTAGAGCGAGATCGTAAGACATTATTTTGGAGTGTGCGAGCTCTTAGAATTGGCAGAATAAGGTACAGTCCAGAGTTTTTCTATGTGAAATTGGATTTATGGTTTACCATATTTCAAGACATTTTGAATTTATGTTTTTTTACCATATTTCAAGACATTTTTGATCTTAACGTCCAAGTGGAAAGCATTTTACCATTTCAATATTCTATTTTATTGGGTACATTATATTTTACCAGTATGCTATTTACTGTCATGCATTTTAGACTTTTCATTGTTATGTTTTGCACTTGTATACTTTTTGGGAGTATTATTTTGTGCTTAATTTTTCGACAGATGTCATGGTTGTGGTGATGACTTTGAGGCAATAACATGATGTTGTCATGTTTTGATCATAGAGAAAGACAGACGCAAACCTTTGCAATGTCTAGTATTTTTATGTTGAGACTTGAGACAGACTTTACAAAGTCTATAATGGAATATGTGAGAATTTTTGAATTTGCTATTAGTGGTAGATAATCAGATTTTAGTGACTTAAACAAAGAAATATGAGTTAGATGTTTTCTCAACTTGACAATTGGGACATTTATGATGCATTTTAATCTTTCTTTGTCCAGCCATTACTTGATTAGTTGCTTTAAATAATAAATCTATTTTTTGTAGGAAAGATTGATTTAACGGGTGACCCATTTCTGGATTTCTTGTGGAATGAGAGAGAGAGAAATATGCGAGAACGAAAGAGATCTTTGTGACATTAGCGAGAGAGAGAGAGAGAGAGAGAGAGAGAGGGGAAAGCCAGAGAGAGAGGAGAGAGAGTTTGAAAGTCTCTGAAAGAGAGAGAGATAACTTGAACCACCCATTTTGAAGTTTTACCAATCGGTACGTTACGTATTTCCTATGAATATTCTTGTCTGTATATATATATATATATATATATATATATATATATATATATATATATATATATA
>NC_089786.1:28985102-29002578 GCF_040412425.1 Macrobrachium rosenbergii
CCTGTGAATCTTTTCATTTCTATGTATGTTTTATTTTCCTTTGAACGTCATTTCCTAAATGTAATTGATGTAATTCATTCTCTCCCTGATACAGCTAATTTTCCTCAAAAACTATATGAAGGGGGCATCCAGGAAAAGGCAGCACGTATATTAAAACAACAGTTTATTTTGCCGACGGCGTTTCGCAATATCTCATTGCATCTTCCAGGCTGCAATTTACAAAAAATCACTTAAAATCTTGTAAAAACGCAAAACAAAGTAAGATAATTTAATAACCAGTATAAAAACGGACATATTCTACCTATACTGAGTAAAAAAAAAAAGAAACTAAAACATCTAAAAAAGGAAGAACGCTTTTCACGAAGAAATTAATTTCATCTTACAATTTTTCAAAAACAATTGTTTTTTAGGAAAGCACTGTTATCGAGTCCTCAAGAAATTTCTTCAGTATAAATTACACAGTTTTCCAATGGTATTTAAAGTCCCCAAACTGGTTTTTTATGCAAAATTTCCTTTCATTTACAAGAGTAAATTTCGATACAAGTTAATTAACCCATTAAAGAGAAAATTACCAGCAGTTAATTTCAAACATATTCCATAAAACCCTCTACCAATAGGTCCTTTTTTTTTTTAGATATAAGGATAGATTGGTCCCGCTTTTATCATCCAACATCGTATATAAATACACTTGTCCCAAGTGTAAATGGGGAACTTACATCGGATGGACAAAGTGGTTGCTACGGGTCTGAATCTGCTGTCACCAAGGAGTCAGTTTCAGAACTGGCTGCAGACTGTCCAGACCCGAAGCCTCCAACATACGTAATCACGCGTTGCACTGCAAAACCAGCATCAATTATGCAGATTTTAAAATCATATCTTCCACGCAAGAAGATGAGAACTACTAAGGGATTCAGAGCCGATGAAACACGGTTTTTCGGCAATACCTTTTTATCAAAGTATTGGATAAAGATGAAAGTTGGCAAGTGTATATTTTATAACCCTACCTAATTTCTGCAAGTATTATTTAGTAACTAAGTTTAATAATTCTGGTACTTATCAGAGTAAAAGTGTGTTTCCTATGCCATTCTTCCATTTCCTTTACAAATAATTATATGTGTAATTCATCCACATAATGAACCAGTCTATAGTTCATTTGTTAGATCTACATCTATTCAGGGCGGGAATACAAAAAAAGGCCACCCGTTTTGTTTTACCTCAGGTTTCGACACTATACACTATAGCCTTCTATTTTGCAGCAAGTCAGGAGCGGTCACTAGAAGCAGAATTCAAATGAAAAGCAATGATACCTCATTTCCCTCAACGCCATTGTTTTATTTCAGTTAATGTAACACATTGCTATTTTTTTTTTTTTTTTTTTATTTATATCATACAGCACCCTAAACAGAGCTCGCATAGCCTACTCACTGCAACTAATAGGTAATGGTAGGAGTCAAGATTTTGAGGGCAAGCTACTATCAATCAAATATAATTTCAGTCAAATATAACACGATTTATATTGATATACATGGAAAGCGAAATATATTGGAATTAGTTTGACTGAGGAACATATTGTTATAAACATTGTGTTTTAATAAATATGTTTTAGATATGCTAATAAAACGTCTAACACTATACATAATTTATTTACAAAATGTCTTCATCGTCACTCTCGAGGCAGAGGTAGGGATTGGCTAACAACAGATCCTGCCCACACTTCTGGGGTGGCCAAGTAACTATTACCCACTATAGAAACAATTACATTACACGCTTTGGTAAATGTTGCCACGGGTCTTCTTACTTGTAAACAAAGTGGCAAGCTGTAGCACAAATGCAGTCTCGCAACCACGGGGACAATTCCATATCCTGCTGGCCATTATCGAATTTGTTGAAGCCTACACTGTAAGCATATCCATTCGCTGCCTACCTGGTGGATAGGCGGAGCCTCATGACGTCATATTATGTTTACGTAACGAATTGTTTTAGGATCCTTGCCTGTGATTTTCTCGGTTCCGGCATCGGCGACTTCATTTTACTCTATAAATATCAAAACTATCGAATTTAGGTACTAAATAATACTTGCAAAAATTAGGTAGTGTTATAAAATATACCGTACACTTGCCAACTTTCGCCTTTATCCAATGCTTTGGTAAAAAGTTGTTGCCGAAAAACCTTGTTTCATCATAATTAAAATTACCATCCCCTCGCTAAACACCCAGACAGCTTCCACACAGCTAGTCATATCCTAACTAGTTGTTCGTTTATATTTTGGTCTGTATTTCAACTTTTATTTACCCTCTTTCTCTTTTAGAGGTTGTAGTTTCTTGTTATATGCTTTTATTCATCTTGCTTTTTAGTTTGCCTGCGTCAAATCATGTAACTCAATTTTCGACCTGTTCCTTTCGTCCGCTGGACTTAAATTTTGCATGGTTACTCAATCCCAGTGACAATACAACCTTACATGATCAATAGGTCAGCACTGACCTCTAGTGACACTACAGTGACCTCAGGATTTGTATGAAACTCTGGATTTTTCATGCCTTCTTTGACGCGGTAGAATAAGTTAATAACTACGGATTTTTCCAAACCTTCCTTAGCTCGACAGGATATCACGTTCAATTTTTTTAGTTACAATCATAAATTGACTACAATTTCTGTCAAAACTAAAAAGTATAAAATAAAAAGATAGCAAAGTTAAAACACCGTTTCATCAAAATGCACTAAAAAGTAAAAAATAATTTTTTGAGACACTCCAGGATTTTCCTACAATTAATCATGTCTACAAAATTAAAAGAGTAGGCGCCAAATATAGAAGGCAATGCTACAAGAAAAATCATACTGTATATTTTTTTTTATTTCTTGTAGAATTCCTTCCATGTTTGGCGCCCACGCTTTTATTTTTGTAGACATGATTAATTGTAAGAAAATTCTGGTGTTTCTTACAATTAATCTGTCTACAAAAATAAAAGCGTGAGCGCCAAACATGGAAGGAAAGCTAAAAAAAAAAATATATTTTTTTTATCTCTTGTAGCATTCCTTCCATGTTTGGCGTCCACGCTTTTATTTATGTAGACAGAATAACTGTAAGAAAACCTTGATGTGTCTCGAAAAATAATTTTTTATTTTTATTGTATTTTAATAAAAGCGTGTTTATATCTTTTCTTTTAATAGTTTTATTTAATTCAGTTTAGGTAGGTTATGTTCGTCTTAATAGTGATTTTTTTATTATTACAAATTCTTACAATTTTTTATAAGATTTTAAGTGATTTTTAGGTAAACTGCAGCCTTGAAGATGCAATTAGACATTGCGAAACGCCGTCGGCAAAATAAACTATTTTTTAATATAATATGTGCTGCCTTTTCCTGGATGCTTCCTTTGATAGCTACTATGAAGCTTACAGATAGGCTATATGACCTGTTTATACACACACACACAATATATACATATATATATATATATATATATATATATATATATATATATATATATATATATATATATATATATATATATATATATATATATATATATATATATATATATATATATATATATATATATATATATATGTGTGTGTGTGTGTGTGTGTGTGTGTGTGTGTGTGTATGTATGTATGTATATGAACTGTCGTCAAATCACCGTGAGATTTTTATATAAGCATTGCTTACGAACATCGTTTAATAACCCATTGCGCTACTTCGGTAATACCACCGAAGAGGCATTATAAGTAATAAATGGTTTGGTATCTAAGTGACTCGGATACCTGAGAAGTCGTTGATGGGTGTTCGAGTCATTTAGGTACCAAATCATCTATCTCTTATCATTTCCCGTCGGTGACATTCCCGAAGTAGCGCGAACTGGATACTAAACGACATTGTAACTTATAGTTAGGCAGTAGCGAGTTGCTGTTGATACAATCTTTAGTGAACCAAAACCTATCGTGTCTGGAGTTCCACAAGATAGTGTTCTTGGTCCACTGTTATTTTTGGTGTATACAAGCGATGTGGCTGTTGGTATGTAAAACAAAGATTGTTCAGTGTACCGATGATGCAATACTTGTGAGTATTGTAGTCGCCACTTATAAGATGTGAAGCTGCCCTCAGCCTCAATCGGCGCAAGGACCGGATCAGCGAATGGTGTAGTCGGTGGGGTATGAGGCTGAACTCCAGTAAAACGAAAACAAATTTGATTAGCAGATCCCGTACAGATTTTTGACCCCATCCTCCCCTTCGGGTGGATGGGACTCTGCTGAATGAGTCTGAAGCTTTAACTATTCTGGCGTAACTTTTGACCCACATCCAACTTTTGAGAAACATCTAATGAAAGTTTCAGCAAATGCCAAAAGAAAGTTAGGTATTGTTCGTAAGGACTCATATATTTATAAAAGTGATAAAATCAGCGCAGCCTATTTTAGGTCATTTGTGCTTCCTTTACTAGAATACTGTTCTCCGTTGTGAATGTCTGCTTCTGCTACAGATTTATTTCTTTTAGATAGAATGGTTCGTGGTGGTAGGTTTCTGGTTCCTAAAATTAGCAGTAATGACTTGGACCATCGATGGATGGTCTCTTGTCTGTCACTTTTTCTTAAGCTGTATTTTAATAGAGATCTTTCACAATCACAATTGATCCATGATCCCCTTTTTCCTGCCCAGAGCAACCGAATTCGCTGAACAGCAGCACAAATATGCAGTAAATGTGCCTCACTGTCGAACTCAATAGTTCCGGAGGACCTTTATTCCTCACACTGCTGTACTGTGGGACAGTCTCCCTTCGGATGTCGTGCAATTGGAACCTCCAAAGTTCAAGAAAAAATGCAATGTACTACTACCTTAATCTATTCTTCTTGCATTTTAATACACTTTTTCTATTTACTAATTTATTTTTTCTTTTTAATAAGTGAGATCTTTCTTTCTACATTTCTCTTGACCTTTTCTTAATTCCTAATGAACACCATATTCTTTGGGAGCCTCAATTTCGAGTCAACGGCTCTAGTGGGCTTGTTCCATATGAATAGGGTTTATCTTCGGAAAAAAATTGGATATATATATATATATATATATATATATATATATATATATATATATATATATATATATATATATATATATATATATATATATGTGTGTGTGTGTGTGTGTGTGTGTGTGTGTGTGTGTGTGTGTGTGTGTTTTGTGGTGTGTGTGTGTGTGTGTGTGTGTGTGTGTGTAAAATGTGTGTTTGTTTGTGCAATGGTTATATTTCAATACTTATGACTTTTTCTATTGGAAATCGAAAAATCTTTTCCGAGTCTATAATTATCCACCGATGGACTTTCGCCCCCCATTCTTTTCTTCTCATTCACAGCTAATCAAAAATTCTTGAAAAATTTACATCTAAAAAATTTTCACCTCCAGTTACGCTAACAACTTGAAAAGCTTATTCTTCTATAAAAATCTTTCCTTACTAATGACTTTAAACATATGATCACCCAAAAATCAGTTTTCTCCTAGTTTCTTGCTTTATGTCCCGTCAGAATTTCTCATTTACCTTCTGCAGTGAGGTAAATACTTTTATGTTTTTTTTTTATTTTAATGATTTTTTAAAACATGAAATATTTGTTCGCCCTGGCAAAGAACAAGGCGAGAAAATGTGTTTCTTCATGATATATTAACACTGGCCATTCTATTCTGACACGAAATCAGATTTTAACATTATTGTGTAATAAGCCTTTGATCTTAAAGTTTAATTAATGCAGCATTTCTTCTTTCCACATCACCCTCCCTTTCCACACCCCCGTACCGCCACCAAGACCCTTCCAAGGATCCTATGAAGAACTGGAGCCATTAGCGCCTGTAAAGAATTGACGCCTTCCTTTGCTGTGTTAAAGACACCAGGAAGACTTAGATGAAAACATCTCTTTCACTCTTTAACGCTAAAGTTTCCGAGAAATATTCAGCAGATTTGTTTGGCTATTAAGTAACGTTACAGAATTTAACATATAATTTTTTTGTTTAGACTGCATTGTTTTATTATCCTAATGTTTACGGTTCCTGGTGTAATTTAATAGTAATGTTATGCATCTATTTCTGCTTATAAATAACACATGTAATTTAATATGGTGTTCTTGGCTGTGAGAACAAATTTACAAATGTAATTAGAGCAGGAATATCTCGAATAGGGAATATCTAAAATAGGTAAATAATTGAATAATCAAAGAAATCATTTAGTTCATAAAAAAATATGCACACAATTATATAAATCAGCATTACGACTCTTTAAAAGATTGATATACCGGACTAAATGTCACTTGAGGGGCAAGAATGATCATGTAGCAGAGGCTGATCTGATTAATGAGGAGCAGGGCACAAACAAATAAACACGAAGAGACCAGTATCAGGGCAGTATACCCAATTAAAACCCTCAAATGAAGGAAGACGAAGAAGGGCTCCGAAAGTACCACATCGATTCTTGTATCAAAGACAGATGGTTTTAACCCTAAGAGATCTTGGCTGAGAGAATCTTCTTACTTTTCGCATAAGGTGTCTTCAAAGCTCCGAAGAAATGGATGGGAAAACTTCTCCTTCGAACTCAGTAGATGATAATCGTTTTCTAAATTCTTCAGATGTTTGTAGTTTGCTACGATGTGAGGAGGAGAGAGAGAGAGAGAGAGAGAGAGAGAGAGAGAGAGAGAGATGTAGGCGTTATCTTCTGCAGCGAAAGGCTATCTTGTAGCTATGATGACAGCTCCCTCCCGAATGTTATCTCAATGAAGTCAAAGCTGGATCATTTTATTTGTTTTTTTTTTTCTCGAAATTCTCTATCATTCCTTTTTTTCATTTCTTAATCTAAATTTACAGTTATCAGTCATCTTTGACGAGAACTATGAGTAAGGTTTGGAGATTCTTGTACATTATATCTAGCTCAAATTAAGTGCCGAAGTTGCGCAGAAATACAAAAACCTCAATACATTACTACTCAAACAGTGCAGAAAAAGACTATCCATGTTGACGATTGAAGCATCGAGCACAGTTCTGTTTGGAAACTGCCGATATAAGCAGCAACGATTGAAGCTTACTTCTGGTTTCCATGGAAACCAAAGACGATGTGAATAATGAACCTTTAGCTTTACATCAGTGGTTCATCACATTTTCATTATATCTAACTATATATATATATATATATATATATATATATATATATATATATATATATATATATATATATATGTGTGTGTGTGTGTGTGTGTGTGTGTGTGTGTGTATATATATATATAGATATATATATATATATATATATATATATATATATATATATATATATATATGTATATATATATATATATATATATATATATATATATATATATATATATATATATATATATATATATATATATATATATATATATATATACTGTATATACATGTGTGTATAGCCACATTACTGTCGTTGTCAGGTTGGCAACGTGACCTCGCTCTGATTACTGGGGTTTAGATCTATGGCTTTACAGGGACAAGCGTACCTAAGAAGTGTGAAGAATTCGAGAACTTGAGAGGACATAGTATTTATTACAAATATATACGAAGCTGGTAAAGTGTTACCAGTACAATATCACGGAATGGAAATTGTAGCTGATAAATCGTTCAGTACCTGGGAGACTTGAGCGGCCGACACTACGTATCAACAACTTTCAGGCGACGTGCTAAGCATTCGGTTCTCAAGAGAGGTGTAAGTTGAAACTGACTCTGCCGCACATATCCCCATCGAATGTGGCTATTTGTACTTAGTGCCGGCATACATACATACATACACACACACACACACACACACACACACACACACACATATATATATATATATATATATATATATATATATATATATATAATATATATATATATATATATATATATATATATATATATATATATATATATATATATATATATATATATATATATATATATATATATATATATATATATATATATATATATATATATATATATATATATATATATATATAAATCTATATAAATTATATATATATATATATATATATATATATATATATATATATATATATATATATATATATATATATATATATATATATATATATATATATATATATATATATATATATATATATATATATATATATATATATATATATATATATATATATATATATATATATATATATATATATATATATATATATATATATATATATATATATATATATATATATATATATATATATATATATATATATATATATATAAATCTATATATATATATATATATATATATATATATATATATATATATATATATATATATATATATATATATATATATATATATATATATATATATATATATATATATATATATATATATATATATATATAGAAATCATCAACACACAATCACGTGTGGAACAGAAATAAATTTCTGACTCACGTCGGGATCGAACCCAGGTCTCTCAGGTGGAAAGCAAGGGCGTTACCCACTGGGCCATACAAGTCTAAAAGAAGTTGGAACCTGAGAGCAACTGCACCCAAGGAATTACCTGGGCAAGCTAACTGCTTGCATACCAGCGAGTTTTCCCAACTTCCCGACTCAGCAATGACCCAATAGACAACATTTCATTCGAATTATCCCTTCTGAGTGAATAAGATAGAAATCATCAACACACAATCACGTGTGGAACAGAAATAAATTTCTGACTCACGTCGGGATCGAACCCAGGTCTCTCAGGTGGAAAGCAAGGGCGTTACCCACTGGGCCATACAAGTCTAAAAGAAGTTGGAACCTGAGAGCAACTGCACCCAAGGAATTACCTGGGCAAGTTTAACTGCTTGCATACCAGCGAGTTTTCCCCAACTTCCTGACTCAGCAATGACCCAATAGACAACATTTCATTCGAATTATCCCTTCTGAGTGAATAACATAGAAATCATCAACACACAATCACGTGTGGAACAGAAATAAATTTCTGACTCACGTCGGGATCGAACCCAGGTCTCTCAGGTGGAAAGCAAGGGCGTTACCCACTGGGCCATACAAGTCTAAAAGAAGTTGGAACCTGAGAGCAACTGCACCCAAGGAATTACCTGGGCAAGCTAACTGCTTGCATACCAGCCGAAGTTTTCTCCCAACTTCCCGACTCAGCAATGACCCAATAGACAACATTTCATTCGAATTATCCTCTGAGTGAATAAGATAGAAATCATCAACACACAATCACGTGTGGAACAGAAATAAATTTCTGATTCAGGGATTGAACGGGTCTCTCTCAGGTGGAAAGCAAGGGCGTTACCCACTGGGCCAAAAGTCTAAAAATTTGGAACTCGAGAGCAACTGCACAAGGAATTACCTGGGCTAGCTAACTGCTTGCATACCAGCGAGTTTTCCCCAACACCCGACTCAGCAATGACCAATAGACAAATTTTGTTCCGAATTATCTTCTGAGTGAATAAGATAGAAATCATCAACACACAATCACGTGGAACAGAAATAAATTTTCTGACTCACGTCGGGATCGAACCCCAGGTCTCTCAGGTGGAAAGCAAGGGCGTTACCACTGGGCCATTACAAGTCTAAAAGTTGGAACCGAGAGCAACTGCACCCAATGAATTACCTGGGCAGCTAACTGTTGCATACCAGCGATTTTCAACTTTCGACTCAGCAATGACCCAATAGACAACATTTGTTCGAATTATCCCTTCTGAGTGAATCAGAATCATCAACACATCACGTGTGGAACAGAAATAAATTTTGACTCACGTCGGGGATTCGGTTCAGGTGGAAAGCAAGGGCGTTACCCACTGGGCCATACAAGTACCCCAGTGGGTAACGCCTTGCTTTCCACCTGAGAGACCTGGGTTCGATCCTCGACGTGAGTCAGAAATTTATTTCTGTTCCACACGTGATTGTGTGTTGATGATTTCATCTTATTCACCCAGAAGGGATAATTGAATGAAATGTTGTCTATTGGTCATTGCTGAGTCGGGAAGTTGGGGAAAATCCTGGTATGCAAGCAGTTAGCTTGCCCAGGTAATTCCTGGGTGCAGTTGCTCTCAGGTTCCAACTTCTTTTAGACTTGTATGGCCCAGTGGGTAACGCCCTTGCTTTCCACCTGAGAGACCTGGGTTCGATCCTGACGTGAGTCAGAAATTTATTTCGTTCCACACGTGATTGTGTGTTGATGATTTCTATCTTATTCACTCAGAAGGATAATTGAATGAAATGTTGTCTATTGGGTCATTGCTGAGTCGGGGAAGTTGGGGAAAACTTGCTGGTATGCAAGCAGTTAGCTTGCCCAGGTAATTTGGGTGCAGTTGCTCTCAGATTCCAACTTCTTTTAGACTTGTATGGCCCAGTGGTAACGCCCTTGCTTTCCACCTGAGAGACCTGGGTTCAATCCTGACGTGAGTCAGAAATTTATATATATATATATATATATATATATATATATATATATATATATATATATATATATATATATATATATATATATATATATATATATATATATATGTGTGTGTGTGTGTGTGTGTGTGTGTGTGTGTGTTAGTTAGGCTTAGTGACTGTTTTGTTTAAGGAACAATTGTTTCCTTGTTGAGGGTGCACTCCTTTTCCCGATGGTGATTTTTTTTTTTTGCATACAGGGTTTACGTCTGTTGTCTTCGCTTTGGTAGCGATAGCCAAGTCTGGGTAATCATCGAGCCAGGGTCCAGACAGTATAGCAGCATTGGACAGGTAGTTGTTACCTGTTGGCCCCTACAGTTTCAGGATGTGAAGTTCGACTTGCAGTTCGAGGATGAGTTGATGGCTAACTCTAGTCATCTATGAAGAGGAGGCATTCCTTTGGGACAGCAATTTGGCTGTCGCATCGACTCTGCGTGAACGTCTGTGTTTCATGGAGATGTTCCTGTTTGCCGTCATGCGGCGGTTTTGACGACTTCACAGCAGTAGTTTGATGGTCATCCTCGATGACCGTTGATGGTCATACTCTGTGACACTTGTTAGTGGTCTTGACATCTCTGGGGAGATGATTTGCACTGTAGGAGGATTGTTAATTATCATTACAGATGTTTTATGTATTGAGTAATTGGTATTTATGATAATTTTCATTATTTGTGCTGCTTTATTGATCTGTTATTTGTATTTTTGGTTATACACTTATTTATGTTAATTGATGTAACTTTTAATCATTATGCTGTGTGTGTTGTTTATTATTGTTTGATGCAGCTAATATGTTGTTCGCTTTTACATGGTATTTGTTACTTTTTGCTGTTGTGATAATGTTTCATTTTAAAGTAACTAATTTGGCTACTTCTTTGTTATTTGACTGACTCTTTGGTTGTTCGATTGTGATGTATATTTATTGATTTACGGCAGACTTCACTCATTTGTAAATATGTACATATCTTAACGTTAATAAACTAGTATTAAGGTTATTCTGCTCGTTTTGTTGTCCCTCTTTCCCCGTTGTCTGTCTCAATTTCTGAAATTACTCCAGGAAACCTATTCAGAGGAACACGGACGAAAACCACACATCACTAGGCTGTCTTATTTATTTTATAGCCAACGTTTCGTAATTATGTACAGAATAACATCTTCAGGGCTGTGCATAAGAAAAGATAAAAATAGATAATTATAGGTACAGTCTTAGAATACGTTTAAAATATTACAGTAAAAATTAAATAAATAAGAATATAAACACAACCAACCTAGAGGTGAAACTATATATATATATATATATATATATATATATATATATATATATATATATATATATATATATATATATATATATATATATATATATATATATATATATATATATATATAATATATATATACATACATATATACGTATGTATGTATGTGTATATGTATATATGTATGTATGTATGTATGTATATATATATATATATATATATATATATATATATATATATATATATATATATATATATATATATATATATATATATATATATATATATATATATATATATATATATAATATATATATATATATATATATATATATATATATATATATATATATATATATATATATATATATATATATATATATATATATATATATATGTGTGTGTGTGTGTGTGTGTGTGTGTGTGTGTGTATATGTATATATATGTCAAATCTGTCTGGGTTTGATATTCAACATCTTCAATCTTTCTTTTGTAGCCATATAAGAAACGACACTTGTGTCCTTTTTCATAATCAATAAATTTAAGGTTAAAATTTTACCAAACATAAGGCCACTTAAATAAGGGATACTTTTCCTCATTAGGCTTATTGTGAGGTTTCTAGACTCTATAAAATGTTTAGCTTTAATTAAGGAGTCCACTTAAATTGCAGCTTTCCATGGCTGTATCAGCTATTTGCTGATGCTGCAGCATTAATATATCTGAAACAGAATAGCACCCTTCAGCAGCAAAAAACATTACCTATTTTATTTTTACAGTAATACAATATCAGGGGGTATCCAGACGCTTCCAGTGCTATTGCAATCACGAAAGTGCATGAAAGTATTGCAGCCGCTTTGTAGTAAATATTGAGTACATCAATACCTCCTTCTCTTTTGTGTAGGTGCAACGCTTCACGCTTCACTGGATGGTACATTCCATTCCAAATGTACCTGAGCATCTCTCTCTCTCTCTCTCTCTCTCTCTCTCTCTCTCTCTCTCTCTCTCTCTCTCTCTAGATTTGGTAAAGGTTCTTGATAATGGAAAAATGTTGTGACTCAAAACCATATTATTGATGACTATGACATTTTGATACAATGACAAAAGTCTGTTAGATAAAATGCAAATTCTCACACTCATATTACTGATTATATTTTGTAATTTTTTTACAGTATCCTCATAATCATTGCATAAATAAACACCTGATATAGTAATTTTCTTTTTTTACATTCCAAAGGGGGAAAAAGACGATACATTTCTCCTCTTTCAAGCTCCAGGACCCATTATACTAGTTTTATTTCTATTCAGCTCAGCGCCGGTAGGTAATTCTAATTTCTTGAAGACACTATCCCTTCGCAACAATAACTGAACTGTCATCTACATATCCAACAATGGTGCTTGCAAGTCTATTTGGCATTATAATAATTCTTGAGAAATAATACACATTATCAAAGACATTGGATAACCTTGTCTTACTGACCGTTCTACATTAAAATATTAATTTGCAATACAAGTTTTTCAAAGGGCAGTATTGCAGTCAGTGTAAAACATCATAATTTTATTGACAGATTCTTCAGAGAGCCTTTATTTAGCAATTAGTGCCAGTAGTTTTATATAAACCATATCAGATACTTTACTCCCATCAAAACTGATGATTACACCTTTCGTATTATGATTGTTAACATAATAAATGACATCTCTTATAAATTATTACTGTGGGTATTGATATACCTTGCACAAAATACAATTATTCTTTAGAAATAACACTAGATAAAACGCCTTTCATACGATTAGCCAGTACTTTAGCGATACATTTATAATCAATATTTAGTAAAGAAATTAGTCTTTAATTTTTTGGCTCAATTACATAATTATTTTTCGGAATAACCATTATTACTCCTATAACGCCACCTTTTCCCAAGTTTGCTTTCAGTCAATTCAAATTTTACTAACATAGTGAATTATTTTTTTTTTTATGACCGCTCACACCTTTAAATGAAACTCTAATGATAGGCCATCTTCTCCATGTGTCTTACCTTTATTCATAGTTTCAAAAGTCCCCATATTTCTTCCTCTGCTAGGCCCGCGTTCGATTCTCCGGCCGGCCACTGAAGAATTAGAGGAACTTATTTCTGGTGTTAGAAATTAATTTCTCGGTATAATGTGGTTCGGATTCCACAATAAGCTGTAGGTCCCGTTGCTAGGTAACCAGTTGGTTCTTAGCAACGTAAAATAAGTATAATCCTTCGGGCCAGCCCTAGGAGAGCTGTTAATCGACTCAGTGGTCTGCTTAAACTAAGGTATACTTAACTTTACCTCCTTATTTAACATTTAACTTTCTGCATCAGAGAAGAGCCCTTCATAATAAGATTTAAAATACAGTATTGAATAATGGCCTGTGTATTATCGAATGTTCCGCTCTCCGTATTTAACACTTGCATGACTTTCTTTACAGCTCTTACTTTTTCCTTACTCAATAAATGGAGTGAGATTTGCTCATCATTTAATCTATCATCAACTCCCATTAGAATTTTTATTCCTTCACATATGCCTTCTTTCATTGGTTTTATTGTCTTTAATCTCTTTGATAAGAGCGAGGGCTACATTATCACATGAGCTTTTACCACTTGCCCGAATTAAAATGCTTCGCAAAAAGTTGTGTCCCGCATTTCTCCTCAGCTGCATGTTTTGATAACGTTACGAAAAAATGTTTTAATCTTACTTTTGACATATCCCACCAGATAAGGATGTTATAAAAAATAATATGATAATTTGAGACTTAGGATAATTTTAGAGTACTTTAAAGTTCTCTATAAAATCATCCCTCTCTAAAAACTTGCTATGGAGCATCCAGTACCCCTTACCCAGGGATGTCCAACCTGCGGCCCGCGGGCCGCATTGCGGCCCACTCAATGTTTGGATGCGGCCCACTATCGACTCATTAAAATTTTCTTCTTTTTTTTTTTTAGCAAATTTATCAAGTAGTGAGCACAAGAGTCTTCATGTAATTTAATCAAAATACTTTATATTTAATAAATAAAATAATTAACGTAAATAATTTTAAAACAATATATTTAAGACGAAATTTACGACTGAGCATGCATACTAAGTTTATAATATTGTCAATTTCTTAGTTCTGTGATTAGGCTTAGCTAGACTGCGGACGTAGATTATTTAAAATCTAAATTCGATTATTTTCACTTTTATTTACATTTTTTAAAATTGTCATTTAGATTATACATTATTTTTGAGGATTTCTTAGATTAGTTTTTACTATATTGACATAACATTAAATTTTGATTGCCTTGTAGCCTACATAGAGACACACACAAGTTATCATAATATCGTGACAACACCATGTGTTTCATGAACGTAAAATCATCTTGTATAAAACTCGTTCTGTTTTGTTCCTAGTTGTTCAATTCTCGTCTAGTCTGCATGACTACCGCCAGTGCAGGGTTGCCAATCCTGGTACTAATGTACCAGTCTTGGTACTTTTAGGTGTAGTAAGCACATTTGGTACGACTTTCACGAAAATGCAGAATTTCTCGTACTATTCAAAAACCCCGTAGAATTTTAAGGAGTGGATTTACTAACACTATGGGTACATCACATCGTATGGTTTACTTAGCATTACAGGAATACAAACTCGGGGAGGAGGGAACGTGTACATGTACATGTACAGAACATGGATTTGTATGATGTATAGCGAGGGAGAGAAAGATGAACCGTCTCGTCTAAAAGTAGATTGGCAACCCGGTGAGCCAGTGTTAGATGAGAATCGTTTTAATGTGTGGGTTCGTGTGCAGCTTTATAGCTTTGTTATTTATTACCCTGTGCATGGGCGTAACTCGGGGGGCATGTTTGAAGTGAGGGGAACACAGTATACATTGGTCCCCAAAATATAATACACACTATGGATAAATATCACTCTCCTACGAAGACAGAAGAATTTTAAATCCATGGTTACTTTTACAGAATGAACTTGATATGTGATTTTTACTTTCTTTTATGAGATGAAATTCATGCAGTGAATTTATATATAAGACATTGTATTTCAATTCTGTGACAAGATATTATGAAATTTATTTTTTTATTTATGTTAACTGGGTGTGTCAAATTTTTGTGTTTCCAAAAAAAGTATAATATCTGGAAAAAGGAGTTCAGATTTTTACATTTTTTCTTGGAGGGGGTGTCAGTGCCCAAACTCCCTAACGCTGCCCACCTGTGTCCCAAACTTTTGGAGCTAGTTACGCCCTGCGCCTGTGTGTATTTATTTGTGCTTAACCTTGAACTGACGATCGCGAAGCGGGAAGTAGGTACCTATATGTTTTCAGTCATGTCTGTCTGTCTGTCTTTCTGTGTGTGTGAGTGTGTGTTTGCGTCTGTTCGGGCTCTCACGTTTGTATGCCTCTGATATAGGAAGTTCATTTTTTGGTATGTAGATACATCTGTATAATATCTCGGCTATGTTCGTTGGTCAAGGTCATCGGACCAAAATCAAGGTCACAGCAATAAGGTCATTGTGACCCCATGCATTTTTGAAAATCTATTTGGTTAATAGCTTTTTCACAATAAGAGCTAGCTCAAATCTGAAACACTTTCCATGTCGGTAATCAAATTTCTACAATTTTAACCCTGCATTTTTTTTCGATTTGAAGCACTGTTTGGGGCCCGAAGTACTTTGAAAAACTTTTGATGGCTGTTGTAACTGTATGGTGCGTCGTATAGTATCTTTATAGGAACAAATTTGTAGAAATCTTAATTTTATGACACGTTACCCTCTTGAAAATTTTTTGATTTGACGCACCGTTTGCACATAAAAATTATTTTAATTTTTTAGACGTGGCTACTGGTCGTCATGCCTTCGAGTGAAGGCCATCTTGTTAAAACTAAATTTACATTATTGGATTAATTATTATATTAATTAATTATATTAATGGATTTTTAGATTTTCTTTGTTGTTGAAATAAATACATTTTCAGTAAACTACGGCTCAGTATACCTATTAATGGTTAATTTCTTTTCAGAGAACTATAATCTTAAATATTGAAAAATTTTATATTCATATGGCCATGGAATCTATAACTAAAAAAAGGAAGATAGCAGAAGAAAAGAGGAAATTTAATATCCAATGGACGAAAATATTTTGTGTCCGAGTTATTTGGCAATATAATATGTCTTATATGTAATGATAAGATTAGCGTATGTAGTGCAGCAGATTGCTGCAAAATCGTTCAGATAGTGAAACAAGCATGAAATTTGGCACAAACATTCCTAAGACTACGCCTTCTTAGAAAAGGGCGCTGGCCACCTGAGGGTTCCCAAGATGGCGGCTATTTTTCAAAATGGCCGCCATCTATGTTGAGATTCACTGGTTTGGGAGCATCTATTGGATGGAATATGCCAGTTTTTTTTTTTTAAACCTCGACTTTTAGGTTATAAAAATGTTCCATACCACACATTTTATTGAAAACCTTACTAAAATGAATTGTAATTCAAGATGGCGTACAAAATGGTTGCCATAAAAGTTTTTTTTTTTTTTTTTTCTATCCACAGCGCTAGCAGACATAGAGACCAACTGTTTTTATTTAATGGTATATTCATGATCAGACAGTTTAACTAATATGCTATTTTCAACTGAAATAGTAATGGTATGGTCACATACAACATTGTGTCAAGACTGTAAATCATAAAAAGAAAAGAAGAGAAATACGGACAAAACGCAACCAATCATGTATAGGCCCTCAACCTACACCTTTGAAAA
>NC_089786.1:29003078-29023078 GCF_040412425.1 Macrobrachium rosenbergii
ATTAACCCTTTCATATCTGCATAGTTATCACATCACTGAGGGCACATGAGCCCCGAGGTGTCTGGGAGCGCTCGAGAGCGCCAAAAATAATTATTTCGAAAATTCAGCAAAAATAGAAATTTTATGCCAACAACGTTCATTTTGCTGTCCTTTTTTCTAAATGTTTATATTTTATGGTGGAATAGTCAGAATAAGAGTCCCAGCTCTCTAAATACAAAACAATGAGTTATTTCAATGAAAAAAAATCTTTACTTATTTTTATATTTTCGTTCAGAACCCAAAACTATGAATGTCAGGCTGAAGAATTATTTTTTATGAGAAAGCCAACAAAATTCTCTAAATATCGACATATAAAAGAATGCAAAACGAATAAGTCCAGCTGGTGAAAAATTGATAGAAAAAGGGCAAGAAACAGAGCGCTCTGCCCGGCGTATGGTGAGAATTATCGCTAGAAAAAGTTTTTTGAAGAGCCCTCTCGGTTATTTTTCATAGAAATTACTTTGTAAATATACGAAAATGTAGAGGAAAAGTTGTAGAATAAAGTGAGAGTCAAAAAATGGCTTTGGTAACGGCAACAGTTTCATTTTGACGTTATAAATTGATTGAAACGAAAAAATGTTACCGTTGTCAACATTATCGTTCCTAGCTCAAAATCTATACCAGTTAGGCAAATGGATTATTTTTTATGAGAAAGCCAACAAAATTCTCTAAATATTGATATATAAAACAATGAAAAACGAATAAGTCCAGTTGGTGAAAAAATTGATAGAAAAGAGGGTAAGAAAAGAGCGAGTTCGCGTATGGTGAGAATTATCGCTAGAAAAAGTTTTTTTGAAGAGCCCTATCTCGGTTATTTTTCATAGAAATTACTTTGAAATATACGAAAATGTAGAGGAAAAGTTGAAGAATAATGAGAGTCAAGAACTAAATATTGACATATAAAAATGGAAAACGAATAAGTCCAGTTGGTGAAAAACTATGAGAGGTGAGAAACAGATGCCTGCCCGCTTCCAGGTGGAGAATTATCGTTAGAATTTTTTTTTTTTTTTAAGAGCCCTATTCTGCTATTTTTCATAGAAATACTTTGTAAATATACGAAAAAGAGAAGAAAAGTTGAAGAATGAAAGCTGGAAACAAGTGCTTTTGGTGAATCATATAATGTTTCATTTTGACGTTATAAATTGATCGAAACGAAAAAAGCTACCATTGTCAACATTATTGTTCGTAGCTCAAAAACTATAACAGTTATATGAATGAATTATATTTATGGAGAAAGCAAGAAAACTTAAATAACGAGAAAACAAATGAAAAACAACAAGTCCACACAGAAAATTATAGAAAAGTGGATAAGAAACAGACATGCTGCCAGGCATACGGTGAGAATTATCGCTAGATTATTTTTTGAAGAGCTTCCACTCGGATTTTTTTCAGGAGTTTCTGATTTTGTAAATATACAAAAACAGAGGAAAGTGTTGAGGAATAAAGTGAGAGTCAAGAAAAATGGCTTGGTAACAGCAACAGGTTTCATTTTGACGTTATGTTGTTCGAAACGAAAAAATGTTACTGTCGTCAACATTATCGTCGCAGCTCAAAAGCTATAACAGTTATGAATGAATTATTTTTTATATAAAGCCAACAAATTCTAAATATCGATATATGATAATGAAAATGAGATTCAGAGCCCTGCTGGTCTCTCACGTAAACCGGTGAGCATGTTGAAACTGTTCGGTGATTGACGTCGCTGTATGTAAACAGCCACACTTGTTTACCCAGCCTCGTACGCATGGTCACTGACAGAAGTGTGGGCCCAGTGTTGCCAACCCTCCCACAGCCCATTACTCCTACCTTGGCCTGAATTTACCTGTACTTGAACCTGCCATTACCCCCACGCCTGAATTAGACATGAATATTAATAAATCTGATGTACAAGGATTATTTTTATTTTTATTTATCAAATACATTCTGAAGGCATACATTGAAACATTATGGAGTTCAATACATCAAAGGCACTTTTTACTCTACACCATCCACTTTCATTGCCGATTTTGTAACTAAAGTAGCATTGAGTAAACTAGGCCACACTTTTATTTCGTTTTTGTCTTTGTATCTGTTAAAATGAAAAGATCCTCAGTCCCTGCATTAGAATGGGGAAGAGTATATAAGTTTGTTAAAGCAAACTAAATTTTGAAGATGGACTCATCATTAACATCTTCACAGTAGCTAAGAAAACCCAAAATTCAGTGTTAGATTTTCATCAGGTCCTTAACTTCCATATCATCAAAATATAAGGCAGCTACCATCTCTCATCAATATCGCCATGCAGCAAATGATTATATTTATCTTTGAGGGAGACCAAGAGGGTAGTCTGTTCCCTGCTGAAGTAAGGTCATGTCACAGTAGGTTCAATAAATTTAGCTCACGAAAAAATGGATCATTTAAAGGAAGCATCTTCTCTGATCCTCGGAAAGCAATCTGATAAAATGATAAACATCTCTCTTAAAAATTGTGACATCACCAGAATTAAGGTCTGCATCTGCATTATATTCCGAGCAATTTTCCTAGGAAACTTCAGATAAAGGCAAGAGCTGATTTGTATTTGATGGGTCAATTTTAGACACGTCATAAATACTGAGGCTTAATTAAAATTTTGACAAAGAAATTTGACAGTTCTTGATTTTTGAAATACACTTATGAGATTTTCTACTTTGAAAAAGGCATTTATTCATTGAAATACCCCAAAACAAACTCTCATAAACTCTCTAGATAGGCTCCTGTGAATGGGATTGTTAAACTCATCAACTATATGATCAGCTGAAAGATTTCTGTCTCAATTTGTGCCTCGAAAAAAGCAACTTGGCCACATCCCACCGATCAAGAATACGGGAAGGGCACAATGCTGTAAATGCAAGCCAACGTGTACTGATGGTCTTAGAATGCGCTGCTTTTCAGCATTCATGAAAACTTGTAATTCTGGCAAGCTGTGCCTGTCGCTTGAACTATGCCCAAAGTAACTGAAATATTCCTAATAAAAAAGCCTACATTAGTAGGTAGTTTTGCAGCAGTCTTACTTGCTGCAACAAAGCAAGAAAAAGTGACAAATACATCTTTAATAATAAGAAACTTTATCGCCTCTCTCTTAATCTTGTCATTACAGAGCGAGTCTCTCTCAACATGACACTACATTATCTACACATACCAATCATATTGTTTAAAGGAAAGCTCCTATCTTCAAAGCATTTCATAACAGCATTTGCTACTGATTCTGCAGAACAACCTTTATCATCATGCGAAATACAATCTCTAGTAACTGCATAACAACATCGTTTTACTATAAAAAAATATCTGACAACACATGCAATCAACTTAGTATGAGCAATGTCTGCACCCTCGTCTATGAGAAGGGAAAACTTTTTCTTTTAATTGACAGCTAAGCATATTTGTCTTTTCTTGCCTAATATTTGTCACAATGCTAGCAAGTTTAGTTCTATGCAACTTTAGTATATTCTTAGCAATTTCTGAATCATCAAAATCTCTTTAGCAACTCAGATAAATGGTCCAATGTTTATAGATATATTATGTTCACAGAAAAGCAAGCAACTGATTTCTGCAATTTTTACCATTGCGTAATGCAACCTGGCTCTCATTTTTTGACGAACCCAGCTACTCAAAGATTGTTGAGTTTCCAAAAATTGCATTCTTTTCTTATGTACTTCACTCTTTAGCTGAGCCTATTTATTTCATCACGTGAGCATTAAATTTGAATCACATGCTTTGCAGCTTGTACGAAAAGGTCATTCACAACAGCATAGCCATGGTTTCACCCGGCTCTGAACAAAAATGAATAAATGTGAAGTTTCAGGATAGCTTAGCCATATAGTATTTCTTGGCATAACGAATTGCACCCCAATCCAAATATTTACTATACAAACGAAAAGATGGATAAAATTACTGGCAAGGCTATCCACTAGCTAAAACTATAATAATTTTTCGTTTGTGAATGAGAAAACAATTCTAAGCCTATATATCCAAACGATAACTACTTATCACACTGAGTCTACATAGGCTAGACAGCACATAAGTTTAAAGTTAACCATATGTCCAAGATTTTCCCTGACATGTTCTACATTATGTATCAAGTCCGGGAAGAATTTTTGACATTTCTTCAAGTGTTCGGAATTTCAAATTTAAAATACTAGAAAAGTAACAATATATGTATAAAAACAAAAAAACATAAATGAGAAAATATACATAGCCTACATACACAATTACATATAATATGTGTGCAGTATACTCCTTCAAATATATGGTCTAAGAACATATATAAATAAATTAGGCGAATATTCATTATTACAGACAGGGCTTAACCTGTTGCCCATGTCAGCATTTCCATTTATGCATTTTGCTACCGCATTACTACCTAACACTCAATTGAATTTACTCCAGCAAGCTTTACATCAGGCATGAAACTAAAATAATCTCAAGTCAGCCAATTTTCCTAGTTGCTAATGAATATAATCAGGAATACCAATCCAACCAGCCTATCACATCACTGATCGAAATTTTACCTGAAGCCATCTGTCCATAAACTTTGTTCTTGCTTTCTTTTCCTCCACAATTCATTCCTGTATTGTCTCTTCTTTTAGACGAGAAGGGCCTGCCTGATTATTATCATCCACAGGCTAATATCCTGCATGCAGCAACTTCACAACACACATAAATAACTCAATCCATGAATGATGAATGGTCATGAATTTCAACTTCAATAGGCTACCTTATCACAACAATAATACATAGTATTTGTAGCCCTGAGCAACAGTTACACTATACAAACTTCAAACGTGTTATGATTCCGGACATGACATTTGTCAGTTTTCAGGAACTGTGCAGCAGCAGCCAGTGAACCGCGTTAGTTTGGCCATGTAGTGAGTAGTGTTTATTTGGAAAATAAATAAATGAATGAATAAACAACAGATAAATAAATAAATAAAATAAATGAAATAATTACAGTGCTAGTTTTGGTTGAATCACTGTGTTTCGACTACAGATTAGGAGTTTTTAACTATGGATCTGCGTATCATCCATCTGTATGCGTAGCGGCCCTCGCTACTTCGTTATCAACAACTTTTGAAGTGGGCAACCCATTTGTGTTCCCCCCGGGAAATTCCTTGTCATTTGCTCTCACCTCATTACTCCAGAATTACGCTATCATTCTTTTGATGTGTTTTATTTTGTAAATATAATGAATTAAGTTAAACCCCAGAGTTTATCTAATCACCCACCTTTTAAAGTAGCCCTTCAGGCATATATTGTTGTTTGTTATTTTAGCTCTCCCCAAGGCTAGAGTCCAGATTTTTCTGGTAATGAAGGCAAGTTGCGTATCATCCTAGCATACCCTGTTTGTCTAGCAAGACCCCAGTTTTAAAATTATATCACTGAAGACCACATTGCCAGATCTCACAATCTGGAACGTCACAGATTGAGTCCTTAGCCCTTTTGGCAACGTGCAGTTATAAGCTAAGAGCTGAATGCGAGACAAGAAATGAAGCTTCTTATTTACCGTGAATTCCCCTGTAAGATCACAAGTGATCCATTTCCACAGTAATTATCCTGTTATTATGTTTATATTTTGTTTGGTATGAACAAAATAGTGGCTGAAATAGAGTTACTAATTGTTAGAACCCGTGCATGTATCCCAATTATAAAGAAGAGAGAGTTATTAACCATTATACAACATCCTTGTGCTATGCATGTTAATTGCTTGTTTTAAAACTAGGAAGATAGGGAGCGACACTCAGTGAAGAATTAATAAGAGGAAGACTTTATTCCTTCGTCCACGTGATAAGGATAATTTGAAAGTCCCGAAATACTAGCTAGGCAAACATTACAGCCACGTGGGCTAACCCAATCCAGCAATTTTCATATTGCTGGATACAGGATATTTTTACTCTCTCTCTCTCTCTCTCTCTCTCTCTCTCTCTCTCTCTCTCTCTCTCTCTCTCATAGAGGTTAGGAATTCACTAGGCATAGATATTATTCTTCCTTACTGAATAAATCTCATAAATCCATAACTATTTGTTCAGGCCATGCGAGCCGAAAATCGTGGTTGGTACTCGCATTTGTTTAAATTCCTTCTATAAAAAAACGCATTTAGTAAATTCCATTGCACTCAATTTTTTCCAGTGAAAAAACTGCGAGAAAAAAAAAGAAACATCCATTCATTCATTCCCCCAGAGAAGAGGAAAATCTTCAGAAATTTATTGGTCGTCTCATTCAAATTTGCACAAAGCTTCGCTCGGCCAGGTGTCAGCTAAGCTGAGACTGCATTGCATTTGTTCTCTGTGTTTGTTGGATGCTTCTCTTCATGCGCATGTGCTGAACTGTCCCCTGTCCCAACAAAATCAGGTCTCTAGAATAAGGTAAATATTTTTTTCCTTAAGCACGTGAGATATCGTTGGTAGAAAATGTGCCCATGCATGGTAAATTCAGAATATTTTTTGTTTACTGGTCATATTCTACCGATTTTTAATATCACGTTTTCAAAATAAGCACATTCTTTTCTCGTCGTATTGTATGCACATTTTTTCTCTCTCTTAGCCGAGGAGTAGCTACATTTTTCCTCTCGGATTTAATTGTGCATATTTAGAAGTATTTGCCTAGAGCAATACAATTTTATAATATTTGCTGAACCACCACCATAATCATTCGTTCACACATTTAATTGCTAATTAATTTAATAATATTTGCTGCCACTGGCAGCATAAGCATTCGTTCAGGAACTGTAACTACATATGTGAGCAAGTAAAAATTCAAAAGTATATTAAGCGGTATCCAATTCCATGTAATTCTGTTATTTTAATTCTGCCAGCTCTGACAATCTTCTGCAAATCATTATTTAAGGCTTGTCTTACACCTTGTGACAAAAAAAAGAAAAATCCATTTCGACACTTTATATTCATGTATTTCACACACATCCAAGTTCTTACGGGACTGATTATTCCAGTTCATTAGAACGACCTTAAGTCTGCTTAGACATTCTGAATTAGTTGATTAGAACAACTTTGAGCCTTGTAAGACCCCCAAATCACTCATTTAGCACAAACCATAACTTCTCAGGAACCCAATCTACCATATTCAACATGCACAAACCCTTGTTCAGCAAAATGCCTTAATTCCACTCTATTGCCAACCAAGTCCATGTGTGACATAAAATCCAAACTACATCGTTCGAGACACATTAAAAATTCATTCATTGCAAGCAAACTAAGTCTTATTCAGACATTAAAATTCATTCATCACGAACAAAGTCGGTATTACTCAAACATATTAAAATTCATTCATCACGAACAAACTCAGTCTTATTCAGACCTATTAAAAAATTTGTTCTTCACAAATATAATAAGTTTTATAGTTATACTGAAACCACTTCTTCAAGAACAAACTTGAGTGTTTTCAGACATATTGATTATCTTAAGGGTCACACCCATATAAGCTTTATCTCAAGATGTCTACAACATCCAGATCCCAGCAAAATGAGGACATGGAAAGGACATGGGATTGTCAGGACAAGCCCTAAGAGACTGGGTCTAAGAAAGAGTAGATGATGCCAAGGCAGAAAGAGGGGCCGAAAGAATTGCCTGGTAGAAATATGAAGAGGCAGAAAGACGGGAGAAGGTGAAAGAAAGAGTACCCCAGGAGAAATTAGGAGAAGCAGAAAGACAGAAGAGGTAGAAAGAAAAAGCTCATCAGCTTGCAATGGCAGCTTAAGGAATGCACAACACCCCAACGCCTCCTCCACATTCAACCCTCTGCAGTGTAGGGTCCCTCATAAGAAAATGGGACGAAGCCGAACCTGAAGCCTGGCTCGACCATATTGAAAAGGTCCTGACAGCCTATCAGCCTTCTACTGAAGAAGTGTCTCTGATCCTGGGACAGCTACTTGAAGGGAAAGGTGCCATTGCCTTCAATGCTCTCCCTCCTGAGGATCAAAGAAATCTTACCCTTGTCTGCCAAACCATTATAAAAACTTTTGAAATAACTCCTGTCCTTTGGAGGAAAAGGTGGAGAAATATGCCCAAAGAATCAAGCCAGACCTGGTCAAAGTGGATCCTCAAAAAGACCCAGGCGTTAAAACGATAGCTAGAATCTCTCAAAGCCACTAGTGTAGAGGACATCCTCGAACTTTTCCAGCTCGAGGACTTAATTTGCTCTCACCTCATTACCCCCGAATTGCGCTATCATTCTTCTGGTGTGTTTTCTTTTGTAAATATAACGAATTAAGTTAAACCCCAGAGTTTATCTAATCACCCACCTTTTGAAGTAGCCCTTCAGGCATATTTTGTTGTTTGTAATTTTAGCTGTCACCAAGTCCAGAGACCAGATTTTTGTGGCAATTCACATAAGTTGCATATCATCCTAGCACACCCATTTATTTAGAAAGACCACAACTTTAAAATTACAATAATATATATATATATATATATATATATATATATATATATATATATATATATATATATATATATATATATATATATATATATATATATATATATATATATATATATATATATATATATATATATATATATATGTATATTCTTCTCTAAAACCGTTCTAAGAATAAAGCATTAACTTGAAAAACATGAGAAAAGGTGAAACGTTTACCGATATTCATTTACTCCTGCAACTTGTATGGGATTTTCTCCACTTATTCTCATATTCCTTATCTAAAGTCGTTTTCAAATAGGATGAAGAGGTCTGTGAGAGGGGCCATATTTCCTCAATATGAAGCAAAGTTCAGAGTTGAGGTGACGTCTCACAAACCAGACTTTGGCATAATCATCTCCCATTTTACAAAGCACTTTGCGCCAGATCCAATACTTTCTCCTATGCGAAAGTTGCATATGTGCATGACACTGATTCTGCACTAAATAGATAATAAAAGTTGAAGGATATACTTTTCACAGGTCGGTAAGGTCATAAAGGATGTATGAAAGTTTTCGTTTGACGCCAGATTTATTCTTGTTTCTCCAGCTCATTAGAGTTTTACAGTCATTTCATATCGCCTCTAAAAGGAACCGAAATGAAGAAGGTAAGTAAACTGATAAAGCTCTAGTTAATAAAACTAATAGGCACTAATAGCTTCACAATAAAAAAACAAATGGAATTTTAATCATATCATCCGAATGCGATCTAGGGAGGAAATTCAATAAAAGCAGGAAGCAACACAATCTGAAAGCCAAGTCAACAATTCCATTCGATCTACCACTTCATGCAGGAAATTTATTTCTCCGTCGTTCGCTGTTTGATTTTACTCTTTCCTTCCTCTAAAAACTTGACTTTTTGTGATGGCTTACGACTCTTCAGTATTTCAAAATGAGACTTCAGTAAAGAGCAGTTATTGACAATTCACTGAAGCATCTGAGCAATGAATCGCGAGGAACAAAAAGCTCACGGAGGGTGTTCTCTATGAAACACCCCACCAGAGAATATTGGAGAGATCAAACTCACTGCAAATATGTCTGATCTTTCTTTCATTCTTTTTATTTGTTTATCTGTTTTTATCACTACTATCGCTTATGTTATCTAGATCGTATGAAAGGTGTATCGACCCAACGCTCCGCTCTACCTTAGACCTAAGATGAGTATATAATATATATATATATATATATATATATATATATATATATATATATATATATATATATATATATATATATATATATATATATATATATATATATATTTATATATATATAATATATATATATATATATATATATATATATATATATATATATATATATATATATATATATATATATATATATATATATATATGGAAATAAACACATGGGAACGTTTTTATATAATATTATATATATATATATATATATATATATATATATATATATATATATATATATATATACATAGAAATAAATTTCTTACTAACAATGGGTCCATACAAAAATGGGTTAAAAGCACGTTAAAAAGAAAGAGGAAGAAGAAGGAAATAAATTTCTTACTAACAATGGAGTCTTTCGGTAGGGGTCAAGGCATTATGGTCAAAACCTAAATAATATAGCTTATACCTGAGGGTCTTCCCAGGCAGGCTCCTAGCGCCCAACATACATCAGCGAATTTCACCCACCTTCCCTACCAATCATATATTAAATTATATGAGATATTATATAAATATATATATATATATATATATATATATATATATATATATATATATATATATATATATATATATATATATATATATATATATATATATATATATATATATATCCCAACATTTAGGTATTACACTTTGTCAACCAATATCCATTACAACACTTTGGTATCATGGTTACCCTTCAACCACCATTCTACATGATATAAAGTAATTTGCTCTGCTGTGGTATGTGATTGTGAGCAGACCTAAATTCATGAGATAATCATCCACTCTCGACAGAGGCCAGAACCGAACTGGGAGCAAATCCAGGCGCTTGTGGCCTCCTGTGGTGCCGGATCGCCTTATGGTTCAATATGGCCGCGTCTCGGGTAGTTCTTCTTCCGATCCTTGCAGAAGCCCTCTCTTTCTTGGCTACCTAGAACAAAAAGCATTTCGGCGGCTGAAGAGCTATGCTATGTGGGCAGCCATTTTCTCTACCATTGCACGGGGTGGCCATTTTATAAACGAGTGTTAAGCCCTTCCTGTAAAAGAGTGCCTATAATAATGAATTTGTTGTGATGTAATATCCTACAATCTATGACTCCTCCTAAGTATTGGATTCTTTTGCTGATTACTCTGCCACCCTTCGGAAATAACTTGTGAAACTGGAGCCAACTACTGCTCGCCAGATCCAAAGACATCCAAAACGGCCTCAAGAGAACTGTTTGAATGGGTTCAAAGGCCTGCAGATAATAGAAGTTGGGTGTGTATTTTTTTCCAACATCAGGCTAAAGCAAAATGAGTAACAGAAAAATCTTCAGTGATTCCGGAGGGAGACTTAGGTCCCCGGTTCGTCCGAGGCACCCTCTCCTGGTGCTTTAAGAGAGGCCCTGAGTCGCCTGTTCTATAAACTGGGCCTCTTCCCAGGTTTCCTTATGGAACCCAGGGATCATGGTTTAAACAAGGGAGCCTCGGCATGTCCTACATGCAAAAGCTTGCAGTAACATACAGTAGTATATTATAGTTTCCATTAGTACATGCGTGTTTGCCGAAGAAATGTCTCGTCTCACAAAACAGAATTTCATATAACCTTTGGCGGAAAACATACCAGCTCATTTTAACTTAAAAACACAATCTCAATAGTTAAAATGGTTCCTGGTTCTTGTATAATTACCAGCTGCTTGTTTCAAGGTTTATCGTTGATTTCCATTCTCTCTCTCTCTCTCTCTCTCTCTCTCTCTCTCTCTCTCTCTCTCTCTCTCTCTCTCTCTCTCTCTCCTTTCAGTCGTTCATCTATGGAAATGGTAGGTGTTTAATGAAGTTGAAAGAATAACCCTCTCTCTCTCTCTCTCTCTCTCTCTCTCTCTCTCTCTCTCTCTCTCTCTCTCCTTTCAGTTTTTCATCTACATAAATGGTAGATTTTAATAAAATTTAAAGAATAACCTCTCTCTCTCTCTCTCTCTCTCTCTCTCTCTCTCTCTCTCTCTCTCTCTCTCTCTCTACGAGTATTGTCGTTTGTATAGGCATGTTTATTATTACTTAAAGTGGAATGAAAAACCCTCCCCCCCTCTCTCTCTCTCTCTCTCTCTCTCTCTCTCTCTCTCTCTCTTTCTATCTTTTTACGTCTTGGGAAAATGGAAGATTTCAAATGCACTAGTTTTACATATTAGACCGCAGCAAGTTAGTAATAGCTTGAGATCTTTAGTCTAGCTGAGATAGCAGCCATTATTATTCTCTGAAGACATTCATAATGATGTTAATGTAAATATATGCTAAGAATATATATAAAGAGAGAGCTTTCCCGAACCTGCTCGATTCTCATTATCAGTCTGTTACACTGACATAATTGCGAATTTCTTCACTATTTTAAGACTTATGAGATTATTATTATTATTATTATTATTATTATTATTATTATTATTATTATTATTATTATTATTATTATTATTATGCATCGTCAATACTAACGTCACGTTAAAAGTAATGATTGATATTATTCAATACCAGCTGACTAACCCGGCTCTGCCCAGGAAAACTCTGAATGACAACCAATAAATTATCTCTCTCTCTCTCTCTCTCACTATCAAATAATTCAACAGCCTTAGGCAGGGTACTCACTATTAGGTTTATCTGTCATGTTTTCTGTCAGTTCATCAAAACTGACATTAAAACTTACTTGTAGAAATAGCCAGTGGGAATAGCCAGTCCACTCACCAGAACGGTTAAACTGGTGGAATTACCTAAAGTTCTTCTGACAGACTGACAGGTAACTGCATGTGTGGACAGGTAAGCAACAATTTCGTGACAGTTTGTCATTGAATTTCATCTGGGAAGGATCTCAGCCACTTTGATCAGAATATGAATAAATTATTTATAAGACTAATTTATTTCATTGTTAGACCCTTCAACGCTATTTGTAAGCCGTTATAAGTCCAAAACATATAATAAAAATTTGAAGCAATATTTCCATGTGACTTAGAAAACTTAGTATAGGCCTAGGCCAATGTCCTTGTTTTTTTATGGTAGATGTTACTATAATAAAAGTAAACTTCGCTGTCCATTTCATAAAAAAAAAAAGAACCACCACCCAGGATCTTAATTAAACACATTCATTAATATTGGATGAGAATACACGTCTTTTTTTTTTTTTTTTATAAATACATCTTTTTGCTTCTTTACTATTATTAAGTGAATTGCAGCAGCAGTAAGTCTTCCACCTCCTCATCAGATTAAGAAAGGAAGTGTCAAAACATATTCCATTACAACTAACTTCAACCCGTGATACATATACTTTACATTGGTTCTAGGCGCGTTTTTAACGTAGCATAATAAATTATAACTTATTATCTTAACAATGAATCAAATTCATTAACGTAGCATTAAGTATAAGGTTACATGGAGAGATAGAAAAAAGATTACTATATCAACCCGGTCAATTCGCATTTTTGGTGATGATGTAATCAGGTATTATAAGGAAAAACATTCCCTTCATGGAGGAACTTAAGGCAAGCGGTCATTTATTGTTTTGAGTAAATACGCTTTGACAGAGAGAGAGAGAGAGAGAGAGAGAGAGAGAGAGAGAGAGAGAGAGAGAGAGAGAGAGAGAGAGAGAGAGACTCGTTGCTAGTAACAGATTCCACCCAGTCTTAGTTATTGGAAAATCTCCCAATTATTATTATTCAAAACCACATTTAAACCGACTTCATAAGTAAATACGTCATCTCAAGACCAAGAAGCAGTCGCTATAACGTTCTGAGGGTAAAAACGAAGAAGAAAGGAACGAGTTAATGAGGAAATTTACATTTTAACGAATAAAAAAATTTATCGTATATCTTGCACAACGCGTTGGGCAAGAAGGAGTTTAACAACTTGTTGTTCTAACACACAGGGGAGGAAATCCATTTGTGTCCATCTTACTGTCTAACTTTATTGATTTTGAACAAATAAGCTCCTAACTGTCCTACCAGCTAATATCCACATAAAGGGACAGTACGCTGGATAATGGAACAGATGTCTGTGTTTGTGTGTCTGTCCAGGGGGTTCAGGCTTGAATTTGAGTTATAACATAAGTTGGATCAAGTAGGGGCCGCATACGAAATGTTTTACAGATCGTTCAAGCGGTTCGAATTTCTACAACGAACAACCATACAAACATTGACTTTCATTGTATGGGTTTATTACCATTATGCAGTTACCCATTTGTATGTTTAAAACAGTGTTTGAACTAATTGAAAGTTCCTCGCTTTCTTGTTTGAAGCGATTAAAGATTTTAGGACAATTGGTAAGACGGATTTAGATTAACTGAAGAAATATTAGATATCTATAGGTGGCTTTTGAAATAAAAGTAGATTTCACTATAAAGCAGAAGATAATTAATGAAGACCTCAGTGTTCTTAATGTTTACTTTTCTCTTCTTTTTCAAGTCAGGTTTAGAATTATCATTATTAGCAGCTGTAGATGTAGTAGTAGTGGTTGTTGCAGTACATAGTTGCAGTATTCAACACTAACTATTAGAAAAGAAATTCAATGATAGAAAAAGACTAAACCGAGGAAAAAATAAGAAACTGAAAAACAACAGAGAAAAATCAACCAACAAAGGAATTTACTCAAGAATTAATGCTCCCATCGCCTGATTGCGTGTGTTTAAAAAATTACTTCTTTATTGCGACAAAGGTCTTTGAAATGAATGTAAATGATGCTAACGTGAAATCTGGTTATGTATCTTTCCTAAGTACAGGGAAGGAAATACACTTAGGAAGAAACTTTTGAAGCATAGCTAGCAGGCAAAAATATAAAAAGGACCACATTTCGGCAACCATGTCTTATTAGTTACGATAACTCTCAGGTTAGATTTGAAGAATGGTCGCTTTCAACATTTGCTGGCTTTTATTAGAAATTATATACTCTGCATTTCCTACACTTTCTTCATAGCGTTGTCTAAACAGCAACTTTCTTTTCTTAGTCTATCTCAATTTTGGGAAACATTCTGTGTATTTTTAGCAATGAATAGCTTTGTCTTTACCTCGTTTATTAATATTACTTTATCATATTGTACTGGGTGTGTACTAAGTTATGATATTGCTTTAGTTTTCAGTTAAAGAGTATCGTTTGGATTTTCATAAGTTATTCAGCCGCAAATCAAGCTGGAATTCTCACCTAAAATTCTGTTTCTTTTCAGCCGTCAGAAAGATGTTTAGAACGTAACGAATAAAAGGCTGTAACAATCTTAGACGAAATAAAAATATATCTTTCGCCTTCATATCGAATTTTGGGTTATGCAGGTTGTCTACCAGTTGCTATCAGTTGGGAACACCCGCAAAGCTTTTTTTTTTTTTTTTTTTTTTTTTTTTTTTTTTTTTTTGGCACGAGGCATGGATCGAAAATCAATACCGGAGAATCTGTGTAAAATTTTGTTTGGAAATGAACACTTGAAAATTAAATGGAATATTAGCATCCAGATATTTTCAGCATTATTTGTTTTATATATCGATCACCTTTGGGAACTTTTGCCAACATCTTCATGTTTGGAAGAGCGCATGTTAGATGAATATGTTCCACCCACTCTTTTATGGTAGGTATATTGATGACACCTTCTTATTTAAGAATGATTGTGATATTGACTCGTTTTTAGCATATGTTAATACTAAACATAATAACATTAAGTTTACCGTAGAAAAAGAGGTGAATAATCAAAGACGTTCTTGTTACTAGGGATAATGGATTTAATACTTCTGTTTTTAGAAAAGAAGACTTTTACTGGTTTAGGTCCAATTACTATAGTTCTTGTTTTTATGACTTTAAACTGAACTCTATTTTAACTCTCCTCTACAGGGGTGGCAATCCTTCCATCAAGGTTGTCTCTTTACCAGAATAATTGCTTCCCACAGAATCATGTTCCTTAACAAACAATTCATGAATATCGCCAAACCTTTGTACAGTACCAAAATTTCCATTTTTACATGATGATTCTTTTTCGACAAAGGTTCGCACAAATTTTCATAAACATTATAGTGCCATTAATCTAAAATTAATTCCTAAAAATCCACTAACGATTGGATACAAAGATCGATTAAAATTCAGTATACTTGCCTAAAGTGTAACTCTGGGACATATGTCGGATCCACGAGGAGGTTACTGAGGGTCAGAATCGACTCTCATCGAGGATTAAGTTTTCGGACTGGCTGTAGGCTCTCCAATCCTGAGCATTCAAGCATAAGAAACCATTGAAAATTTAAAAACATATATTGATCCAGAAACGATTTCTGTATCATAGGCCTAATGGAGCTATCCTGAATCATTATTTATAAACAACTGGTTAGTTTGACCTTTTATAGTTAAACTATTTTTTTTATACATTCTGTCTTCTGCCTTTTGGAAGGTTGGTTAGCGGTCTTTGATTTTTGCTTTTATGTTTTTGTGTTTGTTTGTTTTTTTTCGTTTTTTTATCTTGTATTTTAACTGTGATGTATTTTATGGATTTTATTGATTTTAAGAGCAATTTTTAAAGTAATTTTATTCATTATTTAACAGATTCCCTGATGATGTAATAAAACTTTTATTACGAAACGTTGGAAATAAAGAATTATGTAGAGATGAATACGTTTCCATGGCCCACCATACACCACTGGCCTCATACTTCTGTTCTCTGATATATATATATATATATATATATATATATATATATATATATATATATATATATATATATATATATATATATATATATATATATATATATATATATATATATATATATATATATATATATATATATGTGTGTGTGTGTGTGTGTGTGTGTGTGTGTAGATATTAACCAGAAAATATAATAGAATGATCAATTCATAACGAAAGACCATATGAATACTTCAAAAGCATTAATCAAGGTACAAAAGCAAGGGGCCTGTATCGGTATGTACAATTACTCTTTCATGCATCCAGGAATTGGTCCTGAAAAGAGTTCTCTCTTTTAAAAAAGGTTCTCTCTCTCTCTCTCTCTCTCTCTCTCTCTCTCTCTCTCTCTCTCTCTCTCTCTCTCTCTCTCTCTCAAGCTCCTGAGTAATAACTATGCAATGATCTCTGCAAATGCATACTGTGTTAGCTGCGTTGTGAATGCATTTCCTGTAAAAAAAAAAATTATCCCAACCATTGTCCACTTCCTACAACAACACAGGAGGCTCACCAGCATCGCGCTCACTTCCCTGACATACAAAGCCCATTTCACCTTTAGCTTGCACGCACTCTCACGCTTCTTTCGCTGTGTAACATTTCCGAATTATAAACTCTTTTTATGAAGCTACCGTCCTCTGTTCTTTCTACATATCCAGACAATTTCAAAACACTGATAAATCGGGCCACCTTTGCTAATTGGTATTCATTTTGCCACTTTCTGTTTTCTATCCCCAAGCACACAAACACCCACAGACACACACACATACACAAACACACGCTCACACACACACACACACAAACACACACATACATATATATATATATATATATATATATATATATATATATATATATATATATATATATATATATATATATATATATATATATATATATATATATATATATATATATATATATATATATATATATATATATATATATATATATATATATATATATATATATATATATATATATATATATATATATATATATATATATATATATATATATATATATATATATATATATATATATATATATATATATATATATATATATATATATATATATATATATATATATATATATATTTTAACTTTATCACATACAACAATTGTTCTATGCATTATATATAATTACTAACATGACCTCATTCAAACTGGTTGGTTCCCAGTGGAGATATTTATTAAAAATAGTTACAAGATTTATAGGATATACAGCCCCTCATTTTCAACAATGTTCTGCATTAGTAGATACCAAAGTTTGAATCATTCAAACTGGTTGGTATCTAAGATATTTATTCAAATATATATATCACTTTCTATATAAACAGTCCTCATTTTCAACTATATATACTCCATAGATACCATCCAGTTTGAATAAGGTATTATAATTATAATCACTTTAGCATGATATATATATATATATATATACATGTATATATATATATATATATATATATATATATATATATATATATATATATATGTATTTCCAGCCTATTGATATATATAGGATATACATAGTATTAGAAGTCACAAATATACAAATATATATACTACAGAGACAGTACTGACGAACATACACAATCGTTTGAGAATACAGATCCCCCACTGACGGGGTCAAGAAATGAGTGGCCTTCAAAGCTCATTTGGGCAGAAATCGCAATATACTCTCAAGGGACAGTACTGATAAACGTACTGGCAAACGGGACTACAAATCCACACCTGACAGGTGCCAGGGAGGCGGGCCTGGAAACCTCATTAGTACTACTGCGCAACACTCTGTTTACAAATATGATAATCCTCTTTTCACCCATCTCTACTGCCTCTTTTAAAATTTAGACATTTTACAAATTTCTTTTGATATTATAGGATCGTGTTTATACATGCCTTGACTGATTTTCATATTTGGCCATAACTTCCTTTTATAAAGCTACATTCAACTATAATCCTGTCCAGTGCATTTGTAGAATATATATTTTTTTGCCCCTTCCCAGTAGATAGCATGGTTGTTCTCACTAACATGTACAAAAATACCACTGTTCACCTGTGGATATCTGACACATTTTTTATGTTGTTCTGTTCTCTTTTCCAGTGCTTTACCCGTTTGGCCAATATAAATTTATGATCTGCTGGTGTTTTTATTGGACAAATTAAAGAACACACAGCTATATATCCCATTTTCTAAGAACACTTTAACTGAACTGACTTAAACGTGTAAAAGAATGTAAATTTGAGTTTAATGGTAAATTTTACTCTCAAATTTTGGTATAACGATGAGGAACCCCCTTTCCCTAGTGCTAAGTATTTTATATTTGGAAATTTTTTTAAATAAAATATTAAACAACATAATTCCGTGCAATGTAATATGGTTTAGGTATGATGACGACATAATTTGTGTTTGGCCAGAAAACGAAGTTATAAATAAGTTTTTTAGTCAAGTTAAATAAATTAGTAGCACCAATTAAATTCTCTATGGATATGGAAAAAGCTGGATGATTGCCTCATACGGAGAAATAGTAATGAGTTTCAAATAGTCTTTACAGAAAACCTACTAATATTTTTTTCTTATGTGCATTTTTATTCCGGCTAAAGCAATAACGTTAAGAAATCATTGTTCACGTCTATGTTTTTAAGAGCATTACGTATAGGTAGTCCTGAATATATTGATGAGGAGATAGAGAAGATTAGGAATACCGGCAAGACATTGAAATATCATAACAGTGTGTTAGACAATGCATTAGACGCGGCAAAAAGGCTGTGTATCACACCAAAGAGAACCTTGCAGCTCAAAGTATTTGCTTGTACTACTCTATAATAATATTAAAGATATATTCCATCTTCTTAAGAATTTTGGCGTTAACGTCGAGTTTAAGAACAACAAAGCAATGAAACGTGCACTTATAAAGAACTCCCCCGACAATACTACAGCATACTCGTATCTACATAAAATTCCATGTAAGTCTAGTGACAACTTTTATATTGGGCGAACGGATAAAGAAATGGAAAAGAGAATAGAATAGCATAAAAAATGTGTGAGATATGAACAACTGGGAAGGGCAAAAAGATAGCGTATTCCAATAATGCACTGGAAGGGAATATCATTGAATCTAGTTATATAAAAGAAAGTTATGGCCACAATTTGAACATCAGTCAAGGCGTGTATAAACTTGATCTTATAATATTAAAAGAAATTTGTCAAATTTTTAAATTTTGAGGAAAGCAGTAGAGATATATGGAAAAAATTTCCATATATATATAAACAGAGTGCTGAGCAGCAGTACTAATGAGGCTTCCAGGGCCGCCTTCGTGACACCTGTCAGGTGTGGATTTGTAGTCTCCTTCTGTCAATACGTTTATCGGTATTGTTCCTTGAGAGTATATTGGGATTTCTACTCAAATGAATTTTAAAGCCACTCCTACCTTGACACCCTTCAGTGGGGGATCTGCTGTCTCAAACGGTTGGTTATGTAAGTCAGTGCTGTCTCTGCAGCTTATATATATTTGTGATCTCTGATATGTATCAGTCAATCTTTGAAATAAAGTCGATATATATATATATATATATATATATATATATATATATATATATATATATATATATATATATATATATATATATATATATATATATATATATATATATATATATATATATA
>NC_089786.1:29025578-29078078 GCF_040412425.1 Macrobrachium rosenbergii
TATATATATATATATATATATATATATATATATATATATATATATATATATATATATATATATATATATATATATATATATATATATATATATATATATACATATATATATATATATATATATATATATATATATATATATATATATATATATATATATATATATATATATATATATATATATATATATATATATATATATATATATATATATATATATATATATATATATATATATATATATAATTTCATGATGTTGCCTTGTATGTCACGTATATCCTCCTATAATTTTGACATATTTACTTTTTTTCATGTGTTATGTTTTTAATGATAATGGTTGTTAAAGTGTCATATTTAGTTTGGCATCAGATCTCAAAAGTAGCTAATGATTACTTGATAGCATAATTTAGAATTGTTATTATAATTTTAATAGTAACGTAATTTAGAACGAATATCTTTCTTGGTAAGCGTAGTATGTGAACACGTGTGTGTGTCCACCAGGGCTTGTTTCATTTCAGTTGTCATCAGTTGAGATAAGAGGAACGCTTTGTTTTGGGTTAGCGATGACAGGTTTGCAAAACAAACGCCATTCGTCCCATACGGGCTCGAGACGAGTGATTTCACGTTGTTGCATGTTCAAGTCACGTACGCCACTTGGAGAGAAAGAATACGTGTCCTGATCAGTTACGTCATGTTTTGTAAGATGCGTTCAAAACGTTTTTGCTGGGATGACGTAACTCTCTTCTAGAAGCTTCTCCATTGTATCTCGCACCCAAAACGCTTTAATGACGTCACTTCCCTGCTTCTAGAGAACTTTAGTATCTACTTTTAAAATGCTTTAATGACATCATGTAATTGTTTCACTATTACTGGAATCCTAAAATTTGTTTCATTCTGATTTCTGAGACCAGTGAATTTGGTTCTCTCTCTCTCTCTCATTCCTAATTAGGAAGAGATTACTTTAACGTAAATTTTTGTGGTCACTTTTAACATTAACTTTTGAGATCTGAATTTAGCAAAGTTATTTAGTTTGTAACGGCGCCTGGTAAAAAAAGTGTGTATTGTGTAATGCAGCTGCAGCAAGTGATTTGCAGAGAGTTTTCTAGGTTGTAAGGTAACGTGAAATTTTACTTATTGATACCATGGTATGATAAGTTTAGGAAATTTTGAACAAGTGAAATCATTATTGATAAATCTTATGTGTATTTTGTGTGTTTTTCTATTATAATTTCTTTATATTTTCACATTTTTATGTTTGTGATGTAACATTTATTTACATAGCATTGTAAATATTTCTTGGCAATTTAACATTGCACATTGCATACTTAATTTAACATTGCATACTTGATTTCATTTATTGAGATTTTTTTTAAATCTTGAGTAATTCTTCATAGTTTAAATTTTGCTTGATTAATTTAAATTCTTGATAAAGTTTCTTGTGAATTAGATTTGTTTCATAATTTAATTCAAGAATTCATTGAGTTTTGTGTTATTTTCTAACTAATAGTAAATTTTTCAGATTGTAAATTCTAAATAATTGTGAATTTTAATTATAAACTTTGAATCTGAAAAATAAATTTTTGTATTTAATATTTTTAGAAAAACAGTGTTTCATTTATTGACCATCAGTGAATAGGATTGATTGTGTGTGCATAAGGCAAAGTGAAAACATGTTTTGTTCTTTTAGTTTTACTAAAGTGAATTAAGACCAGGGAAACAGTTAGTTTTTTGATGGAGTAATGCCCTTTTACTCTAGAAGATTTCTAGTTTAATTTTTGATACCTCACACATATTCTGACGAACTTAGTTTGATTTTTCAAGTGATAAATAAGTTTTTTTCTTGGGATCACTGTTACCTTTAGAGTACTCAGTCGTAATAATTAATGTTATGAGAGTTCAGGTATCTGGCTGAAGTGAGGCATATTTTTGAATCTTGAGATTAGTTGTGTAGTAACCAGGTACTTGATACGCATCGTGACAATATATATATATATATATATATATATATATATATATATATATATATATATATATATATATATATATATATATATATATATATATATATATATATATATATATATATATATATATATATATATATATATATATATATATATATAATTATTTATATATATATATATATATATATATATATATATATATATACGTATATATATATCCATAGATATATATATATATATATATATATATATATATATATATATATATATATATATATATATATATATATATGTATATAAATATATATATATATATATATATATATATATATATATATATATAGTTATATATATATATATATATATATATATATATATATATATATATATAAATATAATAGATATATATATATATATATATATATATATATATATATATATATATATATACATATATATATATATATAAATAGATATATAGCATATATATATATATATATATATATATAAAATATAAATATATATATATATATATATATATATATATATATATATATATATATATATATATATATATATATATATATATATATATACATATATGTATATATATATATATATATATATATATATATATATATATATATATATAGATATATATATATATATATATATATACAGATATATATATATATATATATATATATAAAAATATTCATATATATATATATATATATATATATATATATATATGTATATATATATATATATATATATATATATATATATATATATATATATATATATATATATATATATATATATATATAATAGATGCATGTATGAATATGCATATGATTTTTACGAATAACGGAAAGAAGTGAAGATAAAGAAAAGAGAAAGAGAAAAATGGGGTTTGGGTATCCTCATACATCAAACCATTTTAACGCTCGTTGAGCAATGACGCGATCAAATGTTCGAATAAACCCGAAATGATTTCTTTTCCCAGGAGAAGCAGACGACCTCCAGGCATCCTGCCTTTCGCGTCTCCACCCCAGAAGAGAGCCTAATCCCAGTATCGTGGTTTTCCCTTTCGGAACAAATAAGCTTTTAAAATAACCTTTCCCGACTCACGGCCTCCCTCCGGCATCTTCTATTATGGGAACGGAATATGGCATAATTAGTTACGCCTCCATTTGCTGGAGAGTTTTTCTCTAACGAGAAGAAAAAAGTATGACGTAGTTTTAGGAATCTTGGGATTAGAGGATTCTTATGCTGGAGTAACACTCGGCTCATTGGAAATAGTAAGAAAATAAACCAACAAGCGAAAAACTGCGCCGAAGTTTCTTCGGCGCAATCAGGTTTTCTGTACAGCCGCTACTTCATATAATCAAGGCCACCGAAAACAGATCTATCTTTCGCTGGTCTCGGTATAATGCTATATGAGTCGCGGCCCTTGAAAGTTTAACCAAGGCCCGATGGTGGCCTATCCTATATCGTTGCCAGAAGCACGATTATGGCTAACTTTAAGTTTAATCAAAATAAAAATTACTGAGGCTAAAGGGCTGTAATTCGATATGTTTGATGACTGGAAGGTGGATGATCAACATACCAGTTTGCAGTTCTCTAGCATCAGTAGTTTTGAAGATATGAGGGCGGACAGAAAAAGTGCGGACAGAAAAAATTCGGACAGAAAAAGTGCTGACTGAGAGACAAAGCCGGCACAATAGTTTTCTTTTCCCGAAAAATAAAAATGTGGTAGACACTGGGAATATGTTTCGTTCATGTTTTGGAACTGATAGACTGCTACAGTGAGTTGGCTCAGGAACGGTCCAGAAATTTGTAGTGAAAAATCAAGCAAAGACATTCTCTTTTATTTTGTCTGCACTGCATGCTTGAGACTCACCAGTCCTAACTTTTGTTTAAGGCCTTGGATAGACGTTAAAGCAAGATAATGTTTCGGGAAAAATATTGTAACTTACTGCAAAAGTTTTCTACCTAATGTTGTATTATACACGTAGGAGACGTTGTCTGTCACACAAATTCTTACAGTGAACAAGCAAAAATACTTTTGTTTTATTATATCTTTCTTTTATTTATGATTTCCATCTCCTTGCAACCCTATGAAGCTGAAATCGCAATCCCAGTGAAATCGTCTCCTAGATATGTAGTTTGCATGGTTCATTGCTCATCGGAAAATATCCAAGACTCCGTTATCGTTCTCATGTCTGCGCCCTAAATTTGGAAAAGGGGAATTACGGTAACCAATGGAGCGGGGCATGTGAACACAGACAAACAGATTTTCCAAAAGTTTTGGACAATAAAAATATGTTACTGACTTTAGTTTTTTAACACATCACATGAGTCATTTAAAATCAAAAGAATTCCCGTCGTTCTTGAGATAATGGATTTTAACACTAAGCGATTAAAGTCGCACTTGATCATAAATCGGACTTTCTTGGAAGAAAAGCGGCGGGAAAAGGGAATTAAAAGATTTCAGGGACAATGTGAAAGTCGTTTTAAATCCCAGGAATAAAAGCGGTTTAGGGAAACAGACCTGAAAATTGTTTTCCCTTAAGGCCTCAGAATAAAATAAATACGAGTTTTACATCAGCATAGTATTGCTGATGTAAAAAAATTCAGATGATGAATTTAAATAAGTTATAGAAACAAATTTATCCCATTCATAAACGGAAGCAAAGGAATAATGCAACATAGAAAAGATTGTGGTAATTGTGCATAACGCTAATTTAAACCTGCGTGAACGCATCTGTCGCACTTCTATATGATGTTGCTTTGTTTCAAAGTCAAAAGAGCTTACTTTTAACATTAATAGGAAGTTTGGTTGCTCTGTTTTGATTGCTTTGATCAATATGAATATCTGCTTATGTTGGTTATTGTCAATGATATTGATGAACGAATATAAAAAAGCATTGATATTAAACGTATATATTATATATATATATAAATATATATATATATATATATATATATATATATATATATATATATATATATATATATATATATATATATATATATAATAATATATTATCATAATTTCATTTCTACCCCTACATTACCCCTCTTCCCTTTCCCTCTACTTCCCCCTCTGTATTCTACCACCCACACGAGATTTTCGTAGACCGATAAGGGTCAACAAATAATAGAGGTCAAACCTACAGCCTACTCATTGGAATAGAGCAAAAAGGAAAGTCTTATTCCCAAAAATTTCAATAGCCTTCATACACACCACAGACTGCGAACACCAAAGGGAAATAAACATTTTGTAGGATATAGACAATCGTTAGTAAGGTGAATCTCCCCTCCATTGTGATGAAAATTTCGGATGGATTTAAAGGAAATATACTTATTAAACTTTTTTCTCTGTGTAAATATTTTAGCTATTTAGAGACAAGTCATTGCATTTTTAGCTCAGCCCTCATGTAGAAAACGAACCACGAAGGACGCATAAGAACACCTCCTCAAGTAAGAAAGACTAAAAGATTGAGGAATCGTAGAAGAAAGATTAATTATCCCACATAAAGTGATAGTGTTAGAAGGTGGCCTTTTTTTGTAATGCATTTATATGTGAATTGCTAATGCCCTGGACTCTCACTAGAAAGACCGGGGTTCGGTCCCTTAGTGAGTCAGGAATTCATTTCTGTGAAACACATTTCCATCTGTTCATTTCCATTATATCTCACTGTGAAGTGGTAAGTCGCATGAAATGTTAGCAGTTAACTGAGAAGCTGATGTTGGGTTGGGAAGTTGGGGAAAATTCTTTTGCGAGATCTGTGTATGCCCTGAACTCTTCAGGCTTAGGTTCGTGGTGGTAAAAAAAAAAAAAAAAAAGAAAAATATATATGGCATATATTGTGTTTCATACGGGTGTATATATATATATATATATATAAAATATATATCAGGATAGTATCATATATAGGAAGTGGCTTTGTGCTTAGATTCCAACTTAGGCCTTTTGCGAGATATCTGTGTCCGATCCTTTTTTCCGCAGATCTAATGAATGTTTACACAGACATGCACACTGAAAGAGGCCTGTTTTGACCCAGGCTTCGGGATATATAGATACTGGAGCATTAACCATGTCCGACGGGGGCCTCTTCCTTTTCTGGTGAGGTGAAAAGGTAAAAAAAAAAAGAAAAAAAAAAAAGAAGAGAAAAAATTTATATATATATATGTTAAAGATTAAATATATATTATTATATTGGTATATATACGTTACATAAAATATATTTATATATACAAAATATAAATATCGATATATGCCACAACGTTCGAATGTTTGGAAGAACGTTTGCGTTTAAATCAAATTCATCTCAAAATTCTTTTATATATATATGGCGACCTCTATAATTAACGACTGTCTTTAGTTAATATATAAGGTTACGTGTAATATATAACATTACGTAAATTGAATAACATGATTGACCCTTACATATATAAAACACTAGCTGACTAAGCATTGCCATGAAGAATACAGATGTCAGAAATATTTTCCTCCATTCCCTTTGAATTGTTTTGTCGTGCAAAGTATGTGTACTATCATACAAAATACCTTTCTTTCCTGTGATTAATAATTCTCTCTTGAATTAATTACTCTAAATAATCATGATATATACATATATACATCTATCCTGGAACTTATCTAATGAAAATGGTGAAAGAGAGAGAGAAAGAACGAAAGAGAGAGAAAGAGAGAATGATTGACTTGCCGGCAAACACTTTCGAGTTTTTTCTAGTATAACTTAATATTTAACTCCATTCATAAAGTAAATTTATAGATGAAAAAGAAAAAAGAGATAAAGAGAGAAAGAGAGAGAAAGAGATTGCAATCAGGAATTTACTTTCAATAGTTAAAAACCTCGTAGATATATATTCTGTCTCCAGATTGTTTGAGTGATGCCTTAAGAGAGAGAGAGAGAGAGAGAGAGAGAAGAGAGAGAGAGAGAGAGAGAGAGAGAGAGAATTTGTTAGAGATGGTTGCTCTACGGTGAAGTTGTCGTTTGTGCTGGTGGTGTTGATAGACTACCCATAATTAATTTCAGACCTCGTTTAAACCGACTTTATAACGAAATACGTCACTGTATCGTCACGAAGCAGTTGTTATAGCGAATTCCAAAGGTAAAAACGAAGAAATAACGAAAGAATTAATGTCGAAATTCGCATTTGAAAGAATAAAAAAAAGTAAATACATATATGTTGAAGTCGAGCTTAGCCATCAGTTACTGTGCATGCGAGGATGGGGAAGTCATTCTCGGCTGTGGAAATCGAAGTTCTACTTTCTGAAATTAGTGATGGATATTTTCAGTGTTGATTTTATTGAGGTAATTAACAATTACATTAATACTTGTCATAAATTATGAATAAAATTCACGTAAATTCTGAAAAAATTGATGTTATAATGAAAGCAATTCTAATACAGCCAAACACATCTGATTAATTTTTTATTATACAGTTTGCAGTGGAAGAAGTTTAATGACGTCACCGATAGAAAGTTGAAGTGTTTTCCTTAGTGTTTGATTCCCATTGAACCATTGGTGAACATTCACCATTAAATTACTGATGGTAAAGATTATCAAATAGTAAAATATATATATATATATATATATAAATATATGATTATATATATATATATATATATATATATATATATATATATATATATATATATATATATATATATATATATATATATATATATTTATATGGAGCCTTGATGGCTCAGTTGGTAGTGTACAGTATATATATATATATATATATATATATATATATATCTATAACCTTACTGACTATAGAATCAGACTTCATATAGATAGTCTATGGCGAAGGGGTTCAATCAGCCCTCAGCTGACCGGTCAGAGAGGTGGACACTTTGCTATCCGTGTAGACACCCCGGGATTACGTATGTAATCAACGGATAGGTTTGCTGAAAAGCAAATGGGTGTTACAGACCAATACACACATAAACAAAGCCACTCCAACACCTTCTAAAACATAACAGACACCTCACACGTCTCGAACTGTCAACCTACTCGCCCAGTTCTCCTCGCTGCTGGGAGAAAGGGAGCTGGGGGATTTGGTAACATGTACACATTCGCTACCAGGGTTAAGCGATGTCAGGCAGGGCAGCCGATCGAGGCTACGGCCTACCCCAAAGCCAAATCCAAGTCCTTCAAAAGAAGGCATCGTGCTTACCCCATATAATAATGGGAAAAATGCACGTTAAAAGTTGAAGAAAATATATTATATATATATTGTTATATATATATATATATATATATATATATATATATATATATATATATATATATATATATATATATATATATATATATATATATATATATTGGTCTGTTTTCATGTCAGTATATGGGTATCAGGTATGATTTATATTAAATACCTGATATATATATATATATATTCAAAATATCGTCTGGGTATATATGTATATATATATATATCCAATATATATATACATATATATATATATATATATATATATATATATATATATATATATATATATATATATATATATATATATATATATATATATATATATATATATATATATATATATATATATATATATATATATTTTTTTTTTTTTTTTTTTTTTTGTATATAACTATAAAAGTAGTAAATAAATATATATATATATACTTGGTTATATAATTCTTAGGATAAATAGATATAAATATATATATATATCAATGCAGTCTTATATATATATAAGATGATGGTATTTAGGTTTATAAAACAATAAATATGTAAATATATATATATTACTATATATATATAGTTATAGTTATTATTATATCTCATCTATAATTGTCCATTAAACGTTTTCCTTTCATATACAATATATATCTTAGAATTTATTTTCAATGACATTACTGAATAATTCCAATCTTTCAAATTCTTTATGCTGTTATGTACTATTATATTCTAATTCCCTGATATTCTATATTGTTTCTTGATCATATTATTCATATAATATTGAAAATATTATAATCAGTAGAATTCTCTGAATATGCTTGTTTTATATTAATAATTTATATATCATTAAGCTGTTATATACAAAAATTTGTTGGTCCCATCAAAGAGTAGAGATTGAGAGAGACAGAGAGAGAAACCTTCCTGGGAGAGAGAGAAAGAATACAAGGTCTTCCTCTGGATGAAAAAATTCAAATGAAATGCGCTGAGGTAGAACTTTGATGGGTAATTTTTGTGCAAAAGTGATAGCTGACTGATCACTTAGGTAAAACAAACACTTTAGACAGGGAGTTCCCACACTATTTTATTTATATTCCTGAATAATAGCGGCAAGAAATGATCTTTAGAATGTACCAAAAGGATTATGATATGAGAAAATAATAACAGCAGAGTAGAAAATTGAAAAAATGCATCTATTTATTCTTAATGATTTACAAAAAAAAAAAAAGATTCTTCGCAAAAAGATTGAGATGAAAGGCACAGACGCTTAATGAACAATAGCTTTTTTTATCCAGTAAAGAGAGTGAAAGAAACTTTAGCTCATTGTAATTCCAACACTCGATATAACTTTTTTTTTTTGAATTGTACCATTAAGATAGCGAAAACTGACTCTTATTCGGGGTTATTATCCTTTATCAATTGTTTTATTTATCAAGTCACTTGAATTCAGAGAAATCTTAACTAGGCAAAAACTAAACATTGTTAATCCTGCTTTTCTTGTGATGGACATGAGGTATTATGCTTTCAGTTGATAAATCTTCAGAAACACTTCCCTCGGTCAATTTCATGGATTTTATTTACCTGTAGGTTCTTACATTGAGTCAGGTTTTAAGAAAAGTAAAGAGATCCAATGACAACTCGAAAAACTATTTGAGGGAAGTCATCCATTCCCTTGCACTCAGTATGGAGGGTACGACAGTGAGATGTCGTTCCAGTTCTCTGCCACAAAAATCTCAAACATTTCAAAAAAAGGTTAGTTGATCCATCATGCTTGCGTGGATTCCGTTTTTTTGCCTTGTTGATGTGGTTTGATTTATGGAAAAGTTCTTCAGCAATCATTCGATAGAAAGTCTTCAAAAAATGCATTTCCCATTTATTATAAATCAAACAACACGAATTTTACGGGCTAAACTAAAACCAAACAAAACATTGCAAGAATTTAGTAATGTTTCCTTGTATCCAGAACACAGAAATTTCTTCAGTAATTTACATTTTGTATTTCGACTTACTTGTCCTATTTCATATTTCTTAATTAAATGGAAGAAATATTATTGGTGAAATTTTGTTACCAATTAATCGACAATTTTATTTGATTATTGGGAACTACGCCAGTAATACTTTAAAAGTGGTTCATGTTTTTCAGCACGTTTACGTAGCATAAATTTAAGCACCGAGTTTGATACCATTCTTCTTAGAATTTTAGAGAACTTCTAAATTCGAAACAGACAATTTTGAAAATTGTATTATCGCTGGTAATTGTAACTATGTCTGGCATTGTCTTTAAACTTGATGGCTAAAAGCAGTTTTTGCAAAGGCTTTTCAAACATCTCCTCAGTTCAACGGTTATGATTATTGATTCGTTTAAGGAATGGAGGTTTCGGATATTTGAGGATCTAAAACTATCTTGATTTATGATTTGTTGGCGATAAGTTTATGTAGCCCTTGTTTTTGAATATGAGGTTTTCTGGAACTTAAACATCGACTGTTGATGGCCTCTCGTCATCTGAAGATTTCGATGTTGAGAACAAATGAGAAGCACCAGAAAAGTACGGACCTGAATTTTTGGAGCATTTAAAATCGTCCTCTGAATGATTTTTCGTACGAAGGAAGAAGGTGATATCAAATTTCAATATTCATTCCTGAAATGAGACCTTCTCTTTATAAGCAAAACAACTTTTTTATCAGTGAAAAAAAATTTAAATAAAGAAAGGTCTTAGGTAATGGATGCATAATCAAAATATAATAATGTTTTTACTTTGGCTCTACCATTCTTTTCAAATATTCTTTACTTCAGTATTTCACAATTATAAAACTTCATCCACATTTTAGATGTCAAGCGCTTACGTTTTAACCTGCTACTACTACCCGTTACCACTACCATGAATAACATAGACAACAGATGAGGCCCATCTCCTAGGCTGCGTGTAAATAATAACTTTTTTTTTTTTTACTGCACAATGCTTTCCAATCTTAGACGGGCCAATTCTTCCATTTAGTATCTGCTTTAACTCTTATAGTGTTGCAGATCTTTTATTCTACAGATACCACGCTGGCATTGCTCTCAAGAACTTTTTGATTATACGATTTAACAGTAATTAAAGTTACCAAACCAAAGAATCACATGGTGTTTAGTAGTAGTTATAGAATAGCCAGTCCTATGGAAGTACAGGGGCGGGGAGTAAAGTGGAAATCTGTAGAATGCAACCAACGACGTAAAAAATTGCTCTTTATGTTTCCTTTATCTTGTATTATCTCGCATTTCCTATTTTAGCTTCCCCTGAATGAACATTAGCCAGTCCCTTTGTTAACTCCAAGAAATTGTCTGCTTTTAGTGTAATTAAAACTTCTTGCTTAATCCTCTGAAGCCTGAGTGTTTCCATCACGAGAAAGCAGATGCATTTAGCATGGAAGTTATGAATTGATTTCGAGAACAATGTTGCCTCTTGTAGTTTCATTTCTCTTTTGTTTACTTTACTGTTATTTCACTTCCGATAATATTGTGTCCTTTCATTAAGTGCAGTTTTCTTCATCATTATTTAAATTATACATAATTCAATCATCCTACAATGTGGCATTTCTTGCTCTTCTGTTACATTTTTTCCCCTTGCATTATAGTATCTTGGGCACATGATCACACGTGCAAACTGTTCCTCCATGGGTGGACTTATTATCTCTGGTGTGGGTGTGTGTGTTTTTTAGTTATCTATGGTCCTAGTGTACATTTTATCCCATTATACTTTCACACCATTTTCCTGCACTCTTCCCTTGCCTTTTATTCCTCTCTGTCCTTTGCCTTCTTGTGCATTATTCCATCGCTATTTGCTTTTTATTATTGTTTACTAGTTTCTGTGATTTGTCAAAAAACTTAGCATAAATTTCTGGTAAAAAGATCATCTCCTTCAGTCATTCCTCTTCCTTTTTTTCCCTATTCACTGATAATTTTCTCGATCTGATCGTTAATCTTCCTCCTCTTCCTCCTTTATTTCCAAGCTGCTTAACATTATAAAGTTTGCATGTGTCAAAGGAAGAAACTGTAATGGTCGTTGATGACAAATTTGGAGTGTTGATGGAACATTGACGGACCATCTTTCTCGCTATCCATTTGCACATGACATTTAAAACAGTGATACAATTAAAATCTAAACTTCCTATAGCAGATTCCAACCACTAGAAGCATGAAATGAGAGAGAAAAAATTATATAAAACTGTCGCTCTTGGATTTTTCCTAATTTCATATTCCTACAAAAATGATCAGTCCATGTTTCAATAAAGCTCTAACGCAACGAAATCGTCCCTATCAATCAGTGCATAAAATATTTTAATCTTGGTAAATTGCTGCATAAAAGATTTTGTTCTGATTCAGCTAATAGGGAAAATATTCCATCAATGACTAAATTTAAAAACGGAATCTCATTGACTACACCAATGCGTGTGCTCTCTAGGTATGAATTGTCATGCAAGTTTTATTTCTTAGAAATTCGTATCAGAAATGTTTCATAGAGTCCATAGAGCAACTGTTTCCGCTTTTCCGCTTTTAAACTTTGAATCTTGTTCCGGAGGGTAAGGACTGTGATCCATCAAGGCAGAATTCTTTCATTGTTATTTTCTTTTATGTAGTTCAGTTATTGTGAGGTTGTATTTAATAATGCTGCCAGACCCACGTAGTTGTCCGGACTTCCTGTAGTAGCTCCCTTGCTGTTTGCTGCTTTGATTTGGTCTTTCTCATGAATATTACATTTTTGGTTTTTTTTTTTTTGTTTTAAACTTGTGTGTATTCGTGTGGGGAGGTCTTTTTGTACATTTCTTTGACATTATTTTTGAAAAATATGGGAAAGACATGTACATCCCCTCTTGATGAGCTTGAAAATTATCCCCATATAAGAATCCGTTGTGGAAGTATTTTTTTTTTTGGTAAACCAAAAAAATAGATAATGAAAATTCGGGATGTCCTGGAATGGATGGATTAGCTTTTATGCTATAAATAACCTCGAGGCATAACTGCCATAATTAAAAGTGTATTGCTGGTAATTTTATTACTGATATCATGGGATAATCCTTTTTCCATTCCCTTTGATGAAGGCATTTTAACCACTAAAAAAATAATGATTGTAGATTTTTAAAAGGAAAATGGATGTAAAACAAAGGAAAAATATATGCTATAAATTCGGCTGGCGAATAAGTTAATGATTATGTTTATGTGAAAGAGCACCACAATTACGGCCTTGATCTAAAAATAAATATGTTGAGATCAAAGTACACACAGAAAAGTACAATATATATCATCCTTGGTGTTAGACCTCGTATCTGAATGATTTTTATACGAAGGAAGATATATATATCAAATTTCAATATATATATATATATATAATGATATATATTTATATATATAATACATATATATATTTATATATAAATAAATATATATAAAGAAAGGTCTTAGGTATATATATATAATCAATATATAATATATACATACATGGCATACCATTATTTTATATATATATATTTATATCAGTATATACATATTATATAGCTATCATCCACATTTTACATGTCAAGCATATATACATTTAACATATATATATACCCGTTATATATATGAATAATATAGACAACAGATAGGCCCATCTATATATATATATATATATATAATATTTTTTTTTACTATATATATATATCAATCGTGAGACGTGAAAATTAAAGACCAGGTATCTGCTTTCGTGCATTGCAGTACATTTCTTCAGGTACAAAGTAGATTAAATGGAACATAAACAAAGAAAATTCGACAAAACAAAGATCAAAGCCATTAACAAACCAAAGCATCATTACTGTATGTAATCACTAGTTTGAGAAAACCAGTACTACCAAACAATAAGTAAAAAATACTTTAAAAATACTTAAGAACTGAAACTGCAGTTAGAACAAGGTATTGCTAAATGGTGACAATGTATCTTGTGATGTTTAGCGTTTTTTTTTTTTTTTGAACAATCATTAGCAGATTGTTCCTTGTTTGGGGTTATCTCCTTTACCTGTTGGTATCTGTTTTAGTGTGCGAAATTAAACGTCATCGCCTTCGTATTGACTGCAGCAATTGGGTTTGGTACGCAGAAAGTCAGATCTCATCAGCATAGCAACGTTAGTGCAAGGTATCATTTTACCTATGGCTGTGTGGTTGCAGTGGATGGTTGGGTTTGTAAACCATAGTCGTCTATTTGGTTCCTTATGTGGCAGCAGATTTGATGTCTTGAGTTTTCTTGATCATCTGTATGTTGGATGTGTTCCTGTTTGCAATCACTGGCTGCTTGAAGATTGCTTGAGTTCGTCTGAATCTTCATCCTCTTCAACAGCTGGGTCTGTCTCGACGTCTCTATGGAGATAACCAAGTTGTTTTTTTATTGTGCTACCTGAGTTAGTGTGTTTTTTTAACGCTGTTTGATATTGTTTATGCTGCTTGATTGTTATTAATTATGTTTTAAGCTGTTTCTGCATTTTGCTGCCTGTTGTTGTTTATTTGTAATATAACTGTTTGCCTTATCTGTGATTAGCTAAATTGTTTGGTGACTTGTTTATTATTGATGATTTGAGTTATTGTAATGATTGCTGTGTTTATTATTTGTTATTGATGGTTTTCGATAAAGTAACTCGCTCGTCTTTCCTACATTTGTTTTTGCCTTTTTGACTGATCTCTGTTCATTAATTGTGGTTTGTTTAATGCCAAACCTGAACTCAGCTTGCTTTATAATGTATATATCTTCATTATAATAAATTAGTTTTTGATGCTTCAGTGGTTTGTTACGAACCTTCCTCCATTGTTTTGTCATGAGTGCCATGACATTTAGTCCAGTCCCATTCAATTTTTTTTTTTTTTTTTTTTTTTAGAAACCTAGAAGAACTGACAGTGGATCATAACATCTGGCGACCTTACCAGGATTACCTCTGTTTCGGCTGGCGGGGTTTTGGCTACTTGGGGATTCCTACAAAAAAAATCCATGTTTTTTTGCTGGTAAGGTATGATGTTTTTCAATGTGAATTGACGTATTTTCGCCTTGATTGACTGCGGCAGATAAAAGGTTTGGTATGGCAGTGAGTTAGATCTCAGTAGCATAGCAGCAAGGAGACTAACTTTTGCAGCAGGTATCATTTACCTGTGGCCAATGGTAGTAGAGGATGGTTGGGTCTAAACCATAGTCATCTGGGAAATTGGTTACTGTTTGGCAGCAGATTTGCTGTCCTGACGTTTCTGCCATGATCATCTTTGTGTTGGATGTGTTCCTGTTTGCAGTTACTGGCTGCTTCAATGATTGCATGGAGTTCATTTGAATCTTCATCCTCTTCGACAGCTGGGTCTGTCTCGACGTCTCTATGGAGGTAGCCTGTTTTTTTGTATTGTGCTACCCTGAGTTAGTGTGCTTTTTAATGCTGTTTGATTATGTTTATGCTGCTTGATTGTTGTTAATTATGTTTTAAGCTGTGCTTTCTATTTATGCTGCCTGTTGTTTATTTGTAATGTAACTGTTTGTTTATTTGTGATGTTTAAAGTATTTAGTGACTTGTACATTTATTGTTGATTTGAGTTATGTATAAGATTGCTGTGTTTATTATTTTTTTTGATGGTTTTTTCATAAAGTAACTCAGTTTTAGTTAAATTTGTTTTTGCTTTTTGACTGACACTGTTAATTAATTGTGATTTGTTTAATGCCAAACCTGAGGCTAACTTGTACATAATGTATATAACTTTATTATAATAAATTAGTTTTAAGGTGCTTCAGTGGTTCTTTTACGTTCCTTCCTCCGTGGTTTGTCATGACTGCTGCCAGACAGTCCAGTTCCATTCTATTTTTTTTTATTGTAGAACCTGAAAAACCGACAGTGGTTCATAACACTTCCCTACAATTTTATGAACTAGGTAACTATCTAATTTAAATAGACCTGAACAAATAATCATAAGTTGATTAATAAATGCTTAAAAAATTATGATGACACATATTACGACAGGCTGATAAATCCCAGGTTCTGGTGATAATGGATAAAGATGAGTATGTTAGGAAAATGGTCAGTTTTGATGTAACTTCTTTATTTACCAATAATGTCCCAGTTGACTATTTATTGGCCTATTTAGCCGACAATTAACAAGGCATATTTTATATATTCTGACAAAATTTTAGAACTGATAAAATTATGTGCTAAACATTGCAAGTTTGTTTTTAATAAATTATTTCCGTCAAAAGTTTGAGATGGTTATGGAAATCCCCTTTCACCAATGCTTAGCAACCTTTATATGGAGTTTTTGAAGTAAAATATTTGCATATATTTTGCCTAATAAATTGTTTGGTTTGATACGTTGATGAGATATTCTGTATTTGGCCCATGTGCAAAAATTTTAACAGTTTTGGACGGTAAATCATTTGGTACCTTCTATTAAATTCACCGTTGAAGAGGAAAATAATTGTTCATTTAGATGTTTTGGTTCATATACAAGGGATAGAAGCTTTGTGTTTGATGTTTACAGGAAACCTACCAACGTCTGTTCTTATATCCACTATTATTCAGATCACACAGGTCAATGTAAAACTCTTATCATTTCTGTAGCATGTTTTTACAGGGCATTAAGGATACAAAGTCCGGAATTTTTAGACTCAGAATTTTGTAAAATTTCGGTAGGACTTATGTTAAAATAACCAAAGTTTTTAATCGACAAATCTTTGCAAAAAGCTAGCAATATTTTTTATTCCAGCAACAATTGGGAGCCTTTTGTGAGAGAAAATATTTTTGACACTGCCATATAACGTAAATCTTTGTTTCATAAAAAATTACTGAAAACTTTCAAGATAAATGTTGTTTACAAGAATTGATGGACACTTCACAATATCATTGTTCGTAACTCCCCAAAACAAACACGCAGCCTATTTTATGACGATTTCTTGTCACATCATGTAGTCATAAATACCTGAGGTCAAACTGGTAAAGAACTAGATTACGTCTCGAAACAGCATCGTTATGCAGTTCGAAAGGACAATTGACTAGTGCTTTATTTGTACATATGAATCATTTTAACCACTGTATAGACTGGAAAAATTCTTCTGAGATAATTTTTTTGTAACGCACATTGTTAAAAGAAATATAACTGAATCTGCCTTTATTAAGCATTTTAACAATCAACTTATGAATATTAGTTCAGGTCTTTTAAATTAGATAGTTACCTTGTTCATAAAATTCCAGGGAAGTACAATGTCACCTTTCAGCAATAGCCTTTTCTAACTGCAGTTTCAGTTCTTATGTATTTTTAAGTATTTTTACCATTGTTTGGTAGTGACAAGCATTTTTCTTCAAACTAGTGATTACATACAGTAACGATGTTTTGTTTGTTAATAATATTTCATCTTTGTTTACCGAAGGGGAATTTTTTTTTATGTCTATTTATTTATTTTACTTTGGGGTCGAAGAAGTGTACGCAATACACGAAAGCGCTTAACCTGGTCTTTAATTTCCATCTCTCATGTGGTTGTCTACGTATACATTTGTCACGTGCAGTTTGGTGACTTATTGTGATATATATATATATATATATTATATATATATATATATATATATATATATATATATATATATATATATATATATATATATGATGTTTGTATCACATGTGTGTGATTGTATATGTGTGTGTGTGTATATATATATATATATATATATATATATATATATATATATATATATATATATATATTATATATGGATATATATTTATTGATATATAAATAATGCCTGTCTCGTGGGGTCGAGTCAGCGATATTCCCCATAATCTACCTCAGCATTCTCATCTCGGATCTGTCAAGCTTCACTTCCTCTTTTCTTATCAGAAACATGGCCATCTAGGAAGAAAAGGAAGTAAAGCTTGAAGAACAGGAGATGAGAATGCTGAGATGGATTATGGGAATATCTGCCATGTTGTGAGATTGATATGATGAAACAATAAGAAGAGCAGGCTTAGTAAAGATGCCACAGGTCACGATTGAGATGGTATGAGCATGTGTTAAGGATGGATGACGAGGAGGGAGTGAAGAGGGCTTGGGGATAAGAATATGTTAGAGGAAGGAGATTGAGAGGGACACAGAATTAAATGGCGAAATAAAGTGAAGGAAGATATGGAGAGAAGAGGTTTGGTGGAGGGAGATGCCTTTGATAGAAGGCAGTGGAGAAGGCTCATCAGGCAACCAACCCGTTAACGTAGGCATAACTGTGGGAAAGAAGAAGAATGGTCGTCATATTATTGTAGTTTTATGAGCGAGGTATTACGAATCGCATTAAGTGGAAAAAGGAACACTTGTGGTAATTCCGTTGAGCAAAAGCAGTACATTAGGTACCAGGCAGTTAGTCGACTGTAGTGCAGTCATAGTTGATAAAAGCGTATGGTTAACTTTCTTAACCTTAAATGACAGTTAAGTATCTCAAAACAACATCTGACGGACGCTTAATTGGACGCTGATCCTGATGTCATTGACATAGTGCTGGGGATTTCCGGTTATGAGGACTATTTTGGACACAGACAAACACATACATATAGCATGTACATTGATTGTGGAATCAGTATGCTGGAAATCATGAGCAGTGTAATATTACATTAAATGATGCTCCTGAATTTCGAAGAGCAATGCATTACTATCCTAAAAATATTCTCCTTTCATTTTAATACATTTTTATCTGTTAATAAATTATTAATTTCTTTTATTTTTTGATAAGTGGGATCTCTTCCTTTTGTATTTCCCTTGACCTCCTCTTACTTCTTGCTAATGAACACCATATTCTTTGAAAGCTTGAATTTCAAGTCAAGGGCCCCTGTTGGCTTGTTCCAATGAATGGGTTTCATCTTCTGAGTAATAATAATAATAATAATAATAATAATAATAATAATAATAATAATAATAATACGCATTATCACAACAAACCAACAAAATGTAACTATTGAAAGAGTAAAGTTCCACAGTGACTCCAGAGCCAGCGTTTTCCTGAGAGGCTGACTAAGAGAATGGAAGCATTTTTTTTTTTGTCTTCCTGGCGTTACTTTTAACAGCTATTTTTTAAATGACTAGAGTTTTATTCTCTCCTGATGCTACACATTTTGTTTTGAAGAATTTGTTGAGCACAAAAGACAGATATGGCAAAGATCTCTCTCTCTCTCTCTCTCTCTCTCTCTCTCTCTCTCTCTCTCTTTGCTATTTATTTTAGACTTAACAGCCCCCAATTTGTTCATCTCTCTCCCCCATAATCAATACAGTAATTGTGTTAAAACAGTGTAAAAAATAGTGTTAAAAATGATGCGAAAGAAATTTCATTTGCAGATGTGATTGTCTCACTCTAATTGTTGTTCCCCCATCATGTTCCCACTGTCTGGTTCTTCCAAATACCTTTAACAAAGTCGAAGTCATTCAGTGTTCAAGTCAAGAGAGGGCCAAGATCAGAAGTAAAATCAAAAATTAAAATGTCACTCTTCGTTGAAAAAGAATTTATGAAAATGACGATAACGTGACGTATAAATTGATAAATACAATAATTATCAAAAGAGAGAACCCAAAAAAAAAATGCGATTGTGAAAGCACTCGAAATGTTATTCTGGATCAGTAATTTGGTGCATGTGCCTCATCTGCCCGTCGTAATGTGGAGCATGTTGCTACATTCAAGCACCCTTAGAAGAGAGAGAGAGAGAGAGAGAGAGAGAGAGAGAGAGAGAGAGAATCAAGCTTCGTAAGAAAGTAATGAAATTTAAAACAAGGAAACAGACCAGGAAATATTCTACTCATTTTAATCATTACGTATAAATACAACCGTTTTCGGGAAGGATGGTTTATGTCATAGATTAGGGAGATAACTGATATAAAATTCTCCTAGTCAGAGAGAGAGACAGAGAGAGAGACTGTTCTGTTATATACCTTGGGAAACTTTTACCTCGAATAAGAATATAAGATGAAATCAGACATACATGGCAACAATGACTGTTAAGTTTTCTGAATTATATAAGATTAAAAAAAAAAAAAAAACTAAACCATTACTTTGTAATGGCCAATTAGCAAAAATCAAGCGACGATTACTGAAGCAAATCGCTAGGATCCGTGTGGGGAGTGAGTTAAAGTTTGAGACTTTTATATGCGTGCATGTGTAAGTGTCCAAGTATATGCATTTGTATGTATATGTGTACATGTAAATTATATGTACTAGACACGGAGGGTAGAAGGAATTGTATATGGCAAACACTACCGTTATCAAGACTTTGATTCAAATGTAGATCTTTAGTTTATAACGCAGTAGCAGTAGCGGCGACGAAAAGACAGATTTTAATAAAATTTGGTCTTACTTTCCAAGATTTGTGTATGTGGAAGTTTATGTTCAATAATTGCTTTTACTAGAGGGGTGTTGTTACACAGTGTGACTATATTATTGCAGTAGTTTGACATTCTACTTCTGCTTCATATATATACTGCTAATAAAATTATTGATGTCGTCGTCTATAGTGTGTGGGCAGGGATTGTTTTGGTGGTGACCTTGACCCTCTCTCCTCACTGGGGCGGTGGGAGGGCAGGCCCTATCTCCCTCGTAGGCTTGTTTGTTGTTACGTACAACTTCTTATTGTTGTCCCGATATGCCCTGCCCAAACACCACAGACGAAGACATGAATAATTTTATTAGAAGTATAAGAATGTCAAACCAATGCAGAATTTACTGTAGAATGTGAAATAATAAATAGTTAGCCAATTAAACATTTTTTTTACAATGACTACGATAAAATTAATAACAGAAATTTCCATCAGTTTCTAAAATCTACTTTCATATAACCTATTAAAACACACAGAGACATACATACACACAATGTTACATTATATTGTCAAGGTATTTTTTTTCTAAAAAGTTTAGTAATTTAATTCTGAAAGTTTCATACACGGTTACTCCTGTTTTTGCCATTCCGTTTTCAGTATATATAATCGATTTAAGACTGAAACTTCAAATGAGCAATAGCTAAAACCATAGAATATTAGTAGAAACTGGAAAAAAATTATTTTTCCTCAGGTTTATCACAGATATATTTAAGATTTTTACAGAATGCGACTCCGATATTAGAGAACTAAATTGGGAAGGAGGCAGGCCTACCGCTCGTTAAGGTGATAGACGTAGAATCATCACTGCTACAAGACGAGCCTACCTTTCACTATAGGCAGAGAGATAAGCTCTTCAGGGAGACTAATTTATATTTGGCCGAAGTCAAGCCACTGGAATCTTGAGCACATGTTTACTCTTCTCATATTTCATGAGCTGGGAAGATGGGGAATTTGCTGAACATTCAGTGTTAGTGCAAGCGTAAACTAGATGACTATTAGATGGAGCAATCATAGTATCATGATATTTCAAATTATGGTAATAAATGGGTATGACCCAACCCTAGTTCACGAAGAATTTGAGCTGGAAGTAGTCCCGTAGAATGCCTGACGTTTATATCTTATTTTTCTAAGGATTAAGGGAAGTTGTTTAACGAAAGAGAGAGAGAGAGAGAGAGAGAGAGAGAGAGAGAGAGAGAGAGAGAGAGAGACGGGGCATGCCTTATTTCTGCTCTTTACATGATACTAAACACTCGGTAGAATTACAAGCTCCACAGCGTTTCACAAATTTTGATGGCCACTACAAGGCTTTCTCGTCGTTTGACATCCCACCTGCAGACAGGAGTACAGGAAAAGCAGACGCCTGGAAAAGCTTGGCATCAGCCTGATGAGGGTGATTGATGCTTGTTAACAACTGAGCTATAAATGATAGGTCATCGGTTAAAAGACCTCTTCATATCAAAGGCACTTTATATTTAGGAGAAAAATAGCCGTCAACGAACGAACAGATTGGGTCAGCATCTTGTCCTCAGCCTTCATTCACAAAAATTATTATTATTATTATTATTATTATTATTATTATTATTATTATTATTATTATTATTATTATTATTAACAGTATCTTTGTTATATTTCTGGTTTCCTAATATCAGTGGCGTATTATTTTTAACTGATATATTTACAGCCAATATGAGGATGATGATGATGATTATTAGTACCCTTCTTCACAGTATCTTTGTTTTTGTTTTTGGTTTCCTAATAGCAGTGGCGTACTATTCTTAACTGGTATATTTACAAACAATATAATGGAAAGGCAAGCTATTTCAGTACTATTCCTCATCGGCTGTATTCTAAATATTAGTAAATCATCATTGTTCCTTTTTACGTAGCTTTAACAAACTTCATTTTGACAAGGATTTTAATTTCTAATGAAAACTTATAAACTACTGGTTATTGTCATGGAATGTCATTAAATAATTAGCCAATTTGGATTGGCAAACTTCTCTTTAGTACCTCTTTTGTAATTACGGGTAGCTTCCTAAAGTGACTTCATGACCTCACCAGCTATAGTGCAGCAGATTGCTGTAAAAATCGTTCAGATAGTGAAACAAGCATGAAATATGGCACAAACATTCCTAAGACTACGCTCTCTTAGAAAAAGGCGCTGGCCACCTGAAAATCCAAGATGGCGGCTATTTTTCAAAATGGCCGCCATCTATGTTGAGATTCACTGGTTTGGGAGCATCTATTGGATGGAATATGCCAGTTTTTTTTTTTAAACCTCGACTTTTAGGTTATAAAAATGTTCCATACCACACATTTTATTGAAAACCCTTACTAAATGAATTGTAACCAAGATGGCGTACAAAAATGGTTGCCATAAAAGTTTTTTTCTATCCACAGCGCTAGCAGAACATAGAGACCAACTGTTTTATTTAATGGTATATTCATGTGATCAGACAGTTTAACTAATATGCTATTTTCAACTGAAATAGTAATGGTATGGTCACATACAACATTGTGTCTAAGACTGTAACCATAAAAGAAAAGAAGAGAAATACGGACTAAACGCAACCAATCTATGTATAGGTCTCTCAACCTACACCTTTGAAAAATTCGAGGATAAGAAGGTAGGCATAGCATGACACGTTGGATGCTCAAGCTAGATTATCTACTGAAGAGAGGGCAATATTTATCTAGACTTCACATTTGCAAGTGCACAGAGCTGTGCAGGGAAGACCCAACTTGTAGCACTTGCACCTTTCCCGACAGCCTGCTTTGCATCCACATTTGGTAAGCTGTTGGCAACTCTTGGCTAAGGGCGAGTTGGTTGTCAGAGGACTTGCCATGCTTCACCAGACTTTTGCCATCCCCACTCAGCAGGGTTCTCTGGCTGTGGCTGACACTGGGTGGCCTGCCCCACACACAACCAGCCTGGTACGCAGCACGCTTGGTGTGTTGGAGGAGAGCTCCCCTGGTTGGTGGAATGGCCTCATATGCCCCTTTGTTTTCTGGCAAACATATCAAGTCTAGCCTCATCCACAGTGCCAGCAGTGCTGGATCTTTCATACATAAGTATGACAAACCTCTCAGGACCTTCAGGTCACTCTCTTCCACTCTGAGAGGGTAGTGACTCAGTTTGGAGAACACAGTGGAGGCCTCTGGAAAGATGTTCCATGTCTGCCAGGCGGTCTTCTTGCCCTTGCTCGGAAGGCTGACACTGTATCACAGCCTGTGAACGCATGGAAGAAGAGCATGCCATTCACCTTCTCCTGGCCCAGAGAGTTGCACAGGTCATGCACAGCAATCCAGCGCAGGCTCTGGCCTTGGCCAAATGCCACCCATAGCTTCTCTAGCCCTAGATTGTGGAGAGTGGAGAAAGCACTGACTGCAACGACAAGAACATCTGTGTCATTTGCTTTAACCGTGATGGTCTTGGCTCCATGTTCTGTGGCATATTTGGCATGGAGAAAGATGCGGTGTCAGCTTCCTCATGAGAGCACTTTCCAGTCCCTGAAGACTAGCCTCATGAGTGCTGGGGACAGCAGACCCTTTCGTGGCAATGACAACATTTGTGGCAGACATCTGGGCAACTTTGTCTGCCAGGAACTGGAACAACTCTGTCTTGTTGGCATCGTGTCTTAGGAAATTGCGCCAGTTGGATGGAATTGTGTTCTTGTCTGTCACCTTGCGCCTTCCTCCTTGACCACGTTGGAGCCTGGTCTCAGCTTTGAGGCTGGATGTATTGTATACATCAAATACAAGATGTGATGATGTGTACTTGCTGCTATAGGATTGTATCACAGGCAAGAAGTCGCAAAGTGCATAGCCCTCAAGGTCTTTCCTTTCTTTGGTGGCAGGCATGGACCAAAGCTGATCCATCTACAATGAGGACATCAGTCTTTGGTTCTTTGTCTTCTAGTGTAACATGACTCTCTCAGGACCGAGGTCAGCTGAGACTTCTGACATGTGTACAGCCCACCACCCTCACTAAGGGAAGCTGGGAATGTTTGATTCTCGTGCTGGAAGAATTCCTGCAGATCACATTCACGGCTCTGACAGGATATAAATAGCTTTGAGAAAAGCTGGCAATCCTCCTTCAAGTTTCTGCTTTGACTGTTCTACAGGAGCAGCTTCTTGCCTGAAGAAGTCAGTTCTGTTCTTCTTTATCGGCTCATAGAAGGAGACTGCATTGTTTGCCAAAGAGTCTGAAAACTTCTGAAATTTAGTGCGGCCTCTGTCAAGGTGTGTCTGTAGAAGTTCTGCTGAGCTGGGGTGGGCAATGTCTTTGTTGTCAATGGAATACAGATCCTGGCTCTCTTCCTGAAAAGGACTTCCCAAGTGTTGCAAAGCCAATGACAGCTTGCTGACTCTCTCCAAGAATGTCTTCTGCATGAGGTGTTTGTTCATGGTGTGTTGTCTGCTCATTAGACTCCTTACTTTGAACCTCTGTTTCGTATGCAGACACCAAGCGGATGATCTCTGGGCCAGCCACCATCCATCTTCTGAGTGCTGACGGATCTTCAGTCAGCCCAATGGCTCCCGCCATCAGCCTTTATAAAGGCATTGGTCTGCTCATGAGCTTGGTCAGAGCCATTGCTGAGAACTGGGCGACTGGTCTTGTGCACAACAAAGTTGCCAGCCTTGAACTCCTTGTGCAACTCTGGGTGTGAACTCTCTAGGGTAAGCATGTCCCTGAGGTGAATAGGCAGCCAACGAAAGCATAGTTTGTATTATTGTTGGAAAAGAAGTAGGGTATCAGCTCATGCAATGCCTGGCAGTAGAGGACAAAATTGGCCTCACGGAAGGACCTGATCAGTAGGAATATCACAAGTTCCATAGACAACACCATGTGCCAGAAGTGGAACTGTGGACTCTGCTGTCTTCGAAGGTCACACCACTCCTCAAACTCTAATGCCTGCTCATTGTTGTTTGCTTTCTCAGCACAGTAGTCAGTGTATGCTGTCCTCAGGAGTTTGTACAAACTAGAGGCTGTAACCTGGTGCATCTGCCGTGTCCTGGTTACACTTGCAGCTGACAGGAAGGATTCTGCAGTTCCAGATGAAGCAACTCCTGCCTCCACCAGAGCTCCTGTCCAACCACTGCCATGAAGAAGAGTACCAGAGATGTCATTGCTGCCATCTCAATGTGCAGACCACAAACATTACCAGATACTTGTCTTCGCCATACTGATCAGGCCACTGCCACTGCACCTGCTTTTTACGGCACAGATTGGCTGATCAGCTGTGATTATGGGTATCTGGCCAGGGTTCAGAAAATCAGTGACATCCTGCACTTTCTGCATCACGTGTTTGATCGTAGCAACAGAATGAGCCTGATCACGCAGGAGAGGAAGCAATGAAGTTATGGTTACTTCAAATTCTGGGCTTCTCTTCATTGAAGCGTGATGAGCTGACCACGTCAGATTCACTGCATCATCTATTTCCTGGGTGACTATGACCTTGTCTAGCCACTGATACTCCAGTGCAAGCTGTGGCCCCAAGATATCTGTGGGTGGCTTTGGTATTGCAGTGTTTGGTGGCACAGGGTTCTTTGTTTGAAAGGAAGCTGGTGAGATGTTTGTGAATGTGTCCGGCAATTCAGGCACCGACCTCACTTTCTCAGGTGCAAACTTTAGTTGCTGTCTTTCCTGTCCAGTGTTCTCCTTGGTGGGGTGCTGAAATATGGAGATGCTAGTTCCATGGAAGGAGGTAGTGGCAGTAGTTGCAGATGGGTTGTGGTCGATGTTGTCCATCACTGCAGTGGTGAACAACCCTTTTCGCAGTACTGGGGACAGACCACACCCTCCTCCACATATTTGCTAACTGTGGCATCTCCTAACTGTGCAGAGACCTCCAGTACTCTGTCATAAGAGATACTGAGGCCATACTGATGTAGCATTTCAACCAGGTTTCTCTTCCTGGTTTTGGCATAGACTGAGAGTCCCATGTAGACTGGGAATGGTGTTTCTCTGTCTTTGGAGTGTCTATGAGTTGTTGCTCCCCTCTTTGTATCGGGGAGTAGCAGTTGAACTGCATGAGCTGTGCAATGGCCTGGTCTGACTTTGATGCTCCAAATCGTAACTGTGACTTGATGTCAGCCCCATGCTCAACCATCCCTACAAACTGGAGCAGGAGAGGAGGCACAGAATTTCGTACACAAGCCTCAGAAAATGTGCCATCAAACCATGACTGATGATCAAGTATAGACTTTCTGAGAATATTTGCTGCTTTAGCAATGATAACTGCCTCTGAAAGATCAGATGATTGAGCAAGTGCTTTTCCCACATCCTTTTGAAATGCAAGTAATACATCTCTGCCAGATTTATGAGCCTCAAGTTCTGGAATTTCTGCCAGAAGTTTGTCTTTGAGTCTCGTGGAATTTACACTTGGTGACTCTACACCTAATTGTTCCAGACGTTGTTGGTAGAGGTGGCAAATATCTGCCAGCCGAAATGTGACTGGATCATCTGAACAAAGGTTGTTTTCAACAATGTATGTCATCAGTTCTGACAGAACTAGTGGATACACATCTGATTCTGACTCAGTGCTACCTTGGTCTTTCTCAAGGCTCCTCAGGTAGGACCTTTTTCTGTTGTAGAGGGCACAAAGACAGGCATGGTGATACTTAAACTCTGTGCAATGACATCCCCACCAGTCAACTTAGCAAGGAGCTTGCCATCACTAAGTATCTCTGCACATTCACGCAATTTCAAGTCAAGGCCCTTAGTACTAGCCTGTCTGAGATCAGATGCAGGTGCCACTTTCTCACAGAAAATGCAAACTTCATTGTCATGACTGGTTCGGCGCAGTTTTGCACGACTAGTCTCAGTGTTGCTGGTCTGGTCATTGGATTGTCGCTTTCACGGTCCAGTTTAGTGTTGTTAAACAACAAGCGACAGTTCACATGGTATTTTGCTGCATTTTTCCTGAGAGTGGCCTCTATGCCATCACCTTCATCCAGCCTTGCTGGATCCATTATCAGTGGCATTTCATTAATTTCACTGAACATGGGAATGTTCCTTGCCAGCATTGTGTACCCATCATGGTCTAGGACATGATGACTTGGAGGTGATGTCAAGTGCTCACCTCTTTTGTCCTTCTGACAAAGACAACACAAACTCCAGTTTGTTTTCACATTCTGCCATGATTTCACTTTTGATTAAGGCCGAGGGGTTATCCTTTTACCACCTTAAACAAAGCACACATTCCTGTATGGGATTCAACTAGGTTCGGTCTCCCTACACCTAGCCCGATCATTCATCCAGTGCCATTTAAGTCCCGTGTGATCTGTACACCATCCGGGTAAGTACATGAACCATCATGTACAGCCCCCATACCCTTGGCTCGGCTCTCCCCGCGCTGGCACATCCTGTCTATTCAGGTGCGGCTATCTAACTATAGCTGGTCTGGGGCTGTTAGAAAGCATTTGGGACACTAAACTAAACTATACTACAACTACTAGTCTAAGACTACAGGATTAGTAAAGCTGGATTAGCTGGCACTGAACCCCATGCTGAGTTACACAGCAGTGATGTCACCAGTGTGCCCTGGTTGTGTGCAGACATACACTCTTTTACATTTATTAATTTTCCTTCAAAATTGATGAGTTATTCGAAAGAGATGGCCTCATTAGGATCTAAAACCACAGAAACCAAGATCCATGCTTAAAACGATAATTGTTGAACAGGCATTATTTCTCATTATAATTATTGTTTCTACCTTTTCTTGGCAGCCATATAGCCCCATATTTAAAGGTAAACTGTACTGGGAAGCTACAGAAACATAATATTCACAAGAAATAGTATGGAAGAGCTTTACCATATTGCTAGAAGCAAATACATGCCATTCTAGTGAAAAATTAGCCAAAATCTGTCGATACTGGCCGCCATCTTGAATTTGGCCGCCATATTAAATTTTTTGCGTGGCCAGCGCCCTTTCTGATAGAGGGAACTTTAAAGAGCACTTGTGCAAAATTTCATGCTTGTTTCACTATCTGAACGATTCTTATGAAATATGCAATTATCTGCTGCACTAATGTAAAAACTTGAACATCCGTGCGGTCGTCCAGACGGTTGCGGGAGATCAAACAGATTTACTAGTCCTTCTTCTGATGATGATAGACACTTCGCTCAACGATTCATCGTGCTTTTATCCACTGCCAGGTCCCTGTAGACATTCTGCGAGCTCCTGTGAATATTTGTGATGATCTTGTTTTCCGCCAAAAGAAATTCTATCTCTACTCTTTGTTTAGAGCGTACCTCAGTCACAGAGGCTCTTTTGATAGCTGATTATAGAACAGCCGACTATCGGAAATGAATGAAAATACATCACCAGACGCTGGACTGTCTATGGATATTGCACACAAAGTTTTAAATTTTTTGAATGAAAATTGGTCCAGAAAAAAATTATGTTGCACTATATTTTCACTCCTCGTGTACACACACACACACACACACACACACACACACATTAGGTGTACACATAACAATATATATATATATATATATATATATATATATATATATATATATATATATATATATATATATATATATATATATATATATATATATATATATATATATATATATATATATATAATGTGTGTGTGTGTGTGTGTGTGTGTGTGTGTGTGTGTTTGTATGTATGTATGTATTGTGTATATCTATGTATTAGGTATGTGTATTATCCTCTCTCTCTCTCTCTCTTCTCTCTCTCTCTCTCTGAAAACACAGGTTTTTTTTAATTACCTTTCATTCCCAGGTTGATTAATAAAAGAACGGAAAATAAGATATATAATAATTTTGGATTAACATTCACAACATGAAAAGTCTTACGTAACTATCCGAAAGGACACGAACTTGCATAGGAAGTTTCCATGGAACAGAAAAGCTGCAAATGGGGAAAATAGTACAGAAAATTTGCAAATGACCATCAGCAAATAGGTCGCAAATATCAATATTGCATCTATTGAAGATAGTGATTTTGACTACTTCTGGTAAAATTGCGATATATAAATAGATAAACAAAGAGGCAATGGAGCTCATACGCAGCCCGATAAGGAATTAGTGTAGCTCAAAGAATTTAAGAGAACTGGTTATGTGTCATCATCCCCATTAAGACAACTAAATACAACGTATAAGGTATCGCAGAGCCTGAAATACCAGCTCAGATGCTCTGACCCCTTCAGCAAACATAATTGGAAGGAGGGAAGGAGGGGTGCTGAGCGTTTTCAGAAGAAAGCCAGACAATATGATAAAAGGAAAGAAAGAGAGACAACACGCCTAAAGGCAAACCACACCAGTTCAGATACTAAATTCAGAATGTGAAATCACAAATACGTCAATTGAAGTAAAAAGAGAAAGTCGACAGCAATACTAATGAATGAAAATACACTAAAACCCAACAACATAAATGACCTTCATAAAGAACGTAAACAAAGCGACTGACCTTAAAACGAGTCAGCGCACAGCCAACACTAATGTGACCTCGCCAAAACATGCAACTGCTCACAACCAGGGAAGAAGTGTCACGCGGCAAACGACAGCGACCATTATAACAATTGGTTATATAGCTGCCTACTCCGATCATTTATAACTAAGGAACCAGGAGGCATAAAAGGTGAGTTGCACATGCATAACCACATAGGCTTTGATTAGCACAAGAAGCCTTCGTTGTCTGACGTTTCCCGTATTTCCACATAAAGCAATTTACGGACAGCATCAAACATATATATATTTTTTTCTCCTGGTGGTTAGAGAGAACTTTGAAAATGCAAATAATTTTATGCCATTCTCGGCAACATTGGTGCTTGTGTCAATGCAGACAGAATAGGAGATCACTGAATATTGTTTTAAAGGTTCAAAGTAGCAATTTTTACGCTCTCTCTCTCTTTTTATTGCAAAGAGAAAATTCATTGATCAACTTTTGTTTTCGGGTTCAATCATCGGGAATGTAACTGAGAAAAAAAAAACTTAAGAAACATGAGCGTGTTTATTTTCATACGTGCATGTTCAACAATCAATCGTTTTTCCCGGTAAAGAATGGTTTACAAAGGGAAATGAACAACGCAATAGCCATTGCCAAATTGATACTCAAACTACTGAATCAATGAGGGATTCCTGTGATAAAGAGAAAATCTGACAGCATTACACACTTCATAAACCTAAATAGAAAATGCATCAAAACTACGTCGGCACCCTCACACACTGCGCGCTCATTTCTATCGTTGACGCATTCTTGCTCCGTGTGAATATAGAGGCCCTTCCTTTCCAGCACCTCTTTCGCTCCATCTAGCCAACGCTGTTTCTATGCCTTCTCTCCTCCTCCACCTCCTTCCTACCACTCCTGAGTTGTAAACGCACTTTACCAGCCTATTACTATTTGATTTTTGCACATGACCTAACCATCTGAAAATATTTTTTTATCTATTCTTTCAAATACTAAGAAACGATATATCTCAACACCTTGAATCTTTTTTGCTCACGCTTACATTTAACATCATCACTTAATGTCTTAAATGAAATTGGCTTAACAGATAATGCATAGCCTGCATTCACTCTGTGGTAACACCACACACACACCTATATATATATATATATATATATATATATATATATATATATATATATATATATATATATATATATATATATAGAGAGAGAGAGAGAGAGAGAGAGAGAGAGAGAGAGAGAGAGGTCCATCTTACGAGTTTTCCCTTCAAGAGATGTCTCCAGAAAATGCTAAACTTATAATTCTCAACAATTCTAAGAGATTAAGTTGATTGTGTCATTCGCCTCACTCTCCAGATTCTAACCCATCTCAGTCGTCTAACCACCCGATACGTATTTCACTGACGTGATTACTAGGCAAAATGGCTTATCTGGAAAACGCGGCTATTGATCTCTCACCCTCCGTGATCGATTGACAGACAGAGCGACAAAGAAAGAGAGAAAGGAAACGAAAAACCTGTTTTAGAACAAAGGAAAAACGTTGCTGTGATCATTAAAGGTTTGCTCGGCTGTTCTAATGAACGTTTTCGATTACGCTCCTGATAAAAGAGAAGCTTTAGTTGTGAACTTCTGGGACTGGTTCTCTCTCTCTCTCTCTCTCTCTCTCTCCCCATTAAGGCGAGGCCGTCTTTTAAGTGTACTGGAAAAAGAAAAAGAAACGTGTGAGCGTGAATACCAACGCACAAAGTCCAGACGACTGGGTGAGTGGAATAATTGTTCCATTGTGAAATGGTTAAAGAGATGAAACCGACTAAGAATCATAAGAGCAGAAACTTACTATATTCTTATGAAAGATGAAACGACAGCTCTATCAGTATTTTCACCATGAACCAGAAGCAAAAAAAAAATTATATATATATAAAGTAGATAAGGATTCATACAATGATTTTTGAATGATGGTGTCCTTTAAGGAAGTACGATACTTATTTGTACTTTTGACTATTATACGACAAAATTTATACCTATGTATATCGTTATTGTATAAAAGACTGTCGACTTACTCCTTAATGCATAAAATATTACTCACAGTAAAAAAAGGAAGAGTGAATGGTTTCATATCTGGAACTGAGGTACTTATGACGTCCCCATTACCCTCAGAAGCAGAGGTAACATGCTGGGCAAATATCGAACGCTTTACACTCATTTGCAATTTAGATTACCTCTCTCTCTCTCTCTCTCTCTCTCTCTCTCTCTCTCTCTCTCTCTCTCTCTCTCTAGCTCTTCGTTGGGTGAGTCGGTTGAGCTGCGGACTGTCACTCGATGGGCCGGAGTTCAATTCCCCGGCCGGCTGATGAAGAGTTAGAGGAATTTATTTCTGGAGATAGAAATTCATTTCTCGCTATAATGTGGTTCGGATTCCACAATAAGCTGTAGGTCCCCGTTGCTAAGTAACCAATTGGTTCTAGCCGTAGCCACGTAAAATAAGTCTAATCCTTCGGGCCAGCCGTAGGACAGCTGTTAATCAGCTCAGTGGTCTGGTAAAACTAAGGTATACTTAACTTTCTCTCTCTCTCTCTCTCTCTCTCTCTCTCTCTCTCTCTCTCTCTCTCTCAATAATGTTAACACTCGATCATTTTATGATGGCATTTAGCCGTTGAAGTAAATGGTAATAAGAATAGATTTATTCTTTTATGAATTACTCAGAAAACTCCTCTTGATGTGGAAGGTGAAATTTAGTTTCTAAAACCGAGAGGCTGAAGTAAGAAACCAGTGGAATTGATTTTTATCAACTATTGAGTTCAAAATTAAGATGAAATTATTTTTCCAATAATGATTTTTAACCTTTTGACAAGGATATTGATTTTTCCAGCTTTAGCATTTTTATATATATATATATATATATATATATATATATATATATATATATATATATATATATATATATATATATATATATATATATATATATATATATATATATATATATATATATATATATTTATATATATATATATATATATGTATATATATATGAATATTATCACTTTTTGATTCATTTATCACACATTACACAGGTGAAAAATAAGAAAATGACCGGTTTGACTTTATTTCAGCCATTGACAGAAGGACTGATACAGAGTTTGAGAAGTCACAAATATATATACTACAAGAACAGATGAACATACACAAACCGTTAGAGGCTCCATATCCCCCACTCAGGCCGGTGTCGAAACCGGTCAGGACCTATACCCGTTTCTTATTTTTCATATATATAGATATATATATATATATATATATATATATATATATATATATATATATATATATATATATATATATATATATATATATATATATATATATATATATACATACATACATACATACATACATACATACATACATATATATGTGTGTGCGTGTGTGTGTAATGGTAATTATTATTATTTATAGATTTCAGAGCAGTACCGATTCCTTATGGTTCAAAATAATTTTGACACAGTAGTCCGATATATATTTGCTTCTTTAAGAACCATTTTCCAGATAATTTTTTATGTTTAGCCTTCCTGTTTTATAAGTTTAATTTTAATTCTGTTTTCCTTGTAAATTCTAATGTGTTATAAATGTAGTAGGATACTTTCTAAAAGTAGTTATTCATTTCTGAACATCTGCACAGATGAAAAATGCAGACTACAAATACTAAGACCCAGAATTCTGTTGCACTTCATAATCAGATGGAAGTGAAAAAGTGAAACTAAGGATATGCAATTGCAGTGACAGACATAAACTGTCATCTAAACAGGGGCGTGGTGTCTGGATGGCAAACATTTCAAGATGCCGGGAAAACTTGCAATTGTGACTCCTAGAATATTCTTAAACTTTCCCGAAGTAGTTTGATGTTTTCTGCTGAAATCTTAGAAATAAGAAACAATGTATAATGAAGAGCTTTGAACCCTTGCAATGAAAAGTCAAGTTTTGCACTAATTGTTATTTTTGGTGATTATTTTCATCCTGGAGTAAGATTTTTAAAAGTGGTAGTACTTTCACTTGAAGAGTATGTGAAAGAATAATTCATAAACATACTTATTATCGAATGGCGGTGGTAAGTGGAATTATCGAAAGTAAACAAAATTTCCTTAAAATGTGTATACATACTTGCTGAAACATCCATCTCATTCACCTGAAGAACTAGTACCCTATAACATATGGCAATAGTCTGGAGTTTGATTTCTTCTCCAAAATGAAAAATATTCCTCAGATATCTATCGTCGTAAATATAATCTCAGCTACTCGTGCAGTGAAACATCAAAGCTAAAAATATGAAAGCTACAACAAATTCTTTCTTCATTCTCCCTGCAGCTTAGTTTTAATGAAGTAGAAATTGGAGGAACTAAAATAAATCCCGAAAGTTTTCTCTTAGATTAATCCTGATAATATAGAAATATAAAATTCTTACAAAGCAATCCAGGAAATGTGTGTAAAAGAGAGTGTGGAGATCAAAGAACACACAAGCAAGGAAAACTTTGGTTTGCTTCGCTCTCGGCCACAAATCTCACTAGTTTTATGGAATAAAACTTTTTTACTTGATGGAATGGAAGATCAAAGATTTGGCACCCATCAAAAGGGTCGGCGAGGTAGTTATTAGTAGATAAAAACCTGATTAATCAGTCAGGAAAAACGGAAAAGAACGCAGCTAGAAAAAACAAAGTTCTCCATTATACGACAATTTGTGAATCTTGAAAAAAAAAAAAATAATTCTATCTGATCTCAGAAAAAATAGCAATTCTCTTTAATAATATCCAAAAGAAACAGGAGTGGATTGGCAAAACAAAACTAGCACAAACACACACATACATACACACACACACACACACACACACACACACACACACACATATATATATATATATATATATATATATATATATATATATATATATATATATATATATATATATATATATATATATATATATATATATATATATATATATATATGTATATATATATATATATATATATATATATATATATATATATATATATATATATATATATATATATATATAAATAAATCATAACTTTTCAGATGCAAAAATACTGGCAAAATATCTTGATATAATTTTTGGTACTTATGGTGGTACAATATCCGTTCGGCCTTCCTTTATAATATTGTTCATTCGAGACTGCTTTTTTCTTATGTTTCCTTTCATGTCAGGTTCAGGATTGTGTTTTTATTACGCTTTCACATGACATGTTAAGATTGTCTTTAATGCATGCTATCTATCAACAAGCAGTCATGAATTACGTTTTTCCACTGGTCCCACAAATAGAAAGTATTTCTGGAAGTGACAAGAAAATTATCCCTTGGCTTATAATCAGTCACGGTATTAGTCGGTAAATGTGACTCACTCGTCTTCAAGGCTGTCAGTTCTGAATTGTTTTGTTGGTAATCCAGTCTATCAAGGAGAAAAATAAATGATATTTATCAAGTAACAGGTCTCTTACAGGAATTTCATTTTCTACAATGGAACATGTTTGTATGATAACGATTTTCCCCAATATAATAGAATTTCAATATGGAGGAAGAAAATTAAGATGAGACATGGATGCTGAGGTCAGTAAATCTTGTTCAGGCCGGAATACCCCCAAAAAAAAATAAATTATAAATACATAAATAAATAAAATAAAACAGGAAGAAGAGCTGGGAATTTCAAGAAAGTGCGTTATAAAAGTCAAGGAAAACAGACGCAAAAAGAAAACTCTTGAGCTTGGCACTAAATAGCAAGGAAGTCACTGTTTTCATGAATAAAAAAAATATCTTCACAGTTTCTGTCTCTTCAAACACTCGAAATATTAATTCACTGGATTTCAGTTCACTCAACTCAGTCAGTCCCCTAATCTGTCTCTATCGCTGCTCTTTTACTGGCTGTTCACTTGCTACAGATTACGCTGGTTTTATGCCAGTACGACTCCTTGCACAAAGTATGATAAGTATGACGAGGGCCTTTTTATTTAACAAGTTGATCGTACTTAATATCATAAACAAAATATAGTTCTAATAAATCACAAATGACGCCCACCCTAACGTGCCTTGCAATCGGGAAGACTGCCTAAACGTAAGTGACAAAAGTTATGAAACATTATGAGTCATTGGAATGGACTTTCTTTATATTTCAAAATTCATCAGTATCTAAATGGCAGAAAAGTAACATGGAAGGAGGGATAGTCAGATATTTCTTTCCTGAAATGAGCTGTTACCATAACCAATAACATAATGATATACTTATGGCGGTATGGTATATTATAGACTCTGCTTTTTTCTAATGAAAAGAATTTCTGTACTTGTAACCCAGATGGAATCTACTGTAGCTGGTTTGGTGTGTATAGGCCAAATCTTACATAGCTCACTTCTGAACTGTCGGTGACATAAATATAATTTCGAAACGAAGTACTCTCCATGTGCACATTATTTAGCTTCCCTTTAGAATTCATGAAGGCCAGCTGAAAAGCACCATCGTCAGTTGTGTCGAGGGTCTTATAAATCGAATTTTAGTTATTACCTGTATTCCTTAGGTAATCTCCAGTAATCTTATATCATGTCTGATTGTTTCGATTTTTGCTGTTTTGGACAACCAAATATGAATGTTATTGCTTCATCTTTAAAGGGTTCTAGGGACTGTGACTTGTGCATGCTATTATTATCAGATTGCTTGCACTGCTGTTGATTACGGATCTTAACATGAACACTAGAGTGAAGGACCCAGCAGTTACTTAAGCTAGCTTTCTTAGTAAAGCCAACCGTAGTTAATATTCTAGTTTTAGTTCAGCAACTTCATTATTTCTTTGACTGAACTGTCCAGTATGACATCCATTAACTTGTATGTTGCTACTTCTTCTGTTTCTTTTCCTTACAGTTTAATAATCATTCTTATTTCTTAAGGTTCTTAATAATTTATTTTATTTGTTTTATGCAGTATTATTATTTTCTCCTGGAAAATAACTAACCCTCGTGAATTATCAATTACTCCCCTTTTCTTACGTGTTACTGTTATAGCTCCGTATGAATATGCTTGCTGTATCTGTCGTCTGCATAAATTGTTGTTACAACACCTTTTACTGCCCAAGTGCCAATAACATTCGTTAGAATATTCAAAAGTATTGGCGCTAAAACACCACTTTGACGCGTACCCAGAGCCATCTTTTCCCACTCTGAGTAAACACTTTCGATATATGCACTATTTTGCTTTTCTAAGATAATCTTCAATAATTCTGACAATGTTACAGGAATTCATAGGGACAATTCAACCAAATTAGCACCTGTATTAGCTTTGAAAATAAAAGTGTTTTGGGGATAAAAACCGCAAGTTTTTTTAATTTCTGATAAGACCCTATAAATGCCATTCTGTGTAATTTTTCCCCACATGAGACCATGCAAATCATTCGAAACTTTAGAGTTGATTGTATACATCAGCCTGTTTAAACGAATTCTTTAAAACATTTTGGGAACAGGGATCATAATACCGTTCTTGAACATTTTAACCCCGCTCCATATCATGTTGCAAAGTTTGCCAATGACTGTTGACAGTAAGCATATAACGTCATATGAACTCCTCCTTAGTGATGGGCTCGTTATCTGATGGATGTTTTCCTTTGAGAGCTCGTTCAATTTTCATGAATAGTTGCTAAAGCTCTTTGTCAGTGCAATTCTTAATTTGAGCGATAAGCAATCATAGTTTGAAGATTGCGCACATTTCTCAGCCAGTTCGTTCCTCTTGTGTGTGGGATTGGGCTATCCCCTACCCTTTGCCCCTTAAACAATCTTGACTTTCCAAGAAATTTCTCTGAACAGTGTTTTATGATCCATGGACTAGGGGAGCTGATATCAACACACATCCACCATGAGGGCTGATTATTAGCTAATTGTGAATTTTTGCCACTTTCAGGATAATTTTTTCATACTTTCAGAACTTTACGCTCCAAATTTCGTTTAAATATCCAATTCATTATGCTTCTGGAATAACTTACACCAAGGGGATTATAAGCGATATGAGCTTTGTCACAAGTGGAATTCGAACCCCCCGACTGTTTTGGGAAACAACGGAAATACAGCGTAGCTTGGTGGCTGTGAGATAACAGTAGGCTAGTCAGCGATAACCATGCAAGGCAAATGTGCATTCACATTAGCTATTACTATTATCTCACAACCACCAAGCTACGTTACTCCTTTCATTGCTGTTGTTTTCTGAGTCCTATAACCGTGCTGCTTCCCTTTCCTCTTATGTATAATTATGAAAAAGTTACCTGACCAAAAAATAACAGCAGAAGAGCTATACCTTTTGTCATTCGTGCTACTATTTCGACGTTATCTCAAGAAAATAATACAAACAATCATTCTGATTAATGTCTTTCACTCCAGTAGCGAGAAATTTTGTTTTTCCGGATCAACTTTTCTGTAGCAAACGTTAGTTGTTTCTCCTTAAATAATGCATCTTGTATGCAATATAATTTACCAGAGAATTCCAGAAATTTCCAAGAATTTAATCTTTGGTCTCAATCGCCCGGAAAACGTATTGCCATTACGACCTGTCCTCTGAACTTCCCAAGTGACATTCACGAATATCCTTCAATAAGAATATTAAATGAGAAATGTAAGAATTTTCTTAAAATATCGACCTCATAAATGCTCTCTCTCTCTCTCTCTCTCTCTCTCTCTCTCTCTCTCTCTCTCTCTCTCTTCTCTCTCTCTCTCTCTCTCTCTCTCTCTTAACAAGTAGCGCTATTCTAACATGAAAGGGATTCCTGTTTTTTTCTTTTTTTTCCTCGTTGGTCCCGTCATTTATTATCTCTCTGTTCTCAGTATATGATTACAATTCTGTCTTTTGTTAAAACGTGTTTTTTTGTCTTTGACAGGTCAGGAAACTCAACAACAACAGCATAACTGATGGAGACTTTATCGTCTGGTAGGAGGCCCTTATACAGCTGATCAGCTTTATTTTTAGTATCTAAACGTTTACAAGCTTACATACATCTTTAGTAGACGCTATATTATTAACAATGATAGCAAATCGATTAATATTATCACTATTAATATTACTATTATTATCATTATCTTAAATTAGATATTTTATAAATGCCACTGTACCAAACTTTAAAACTAAAGCTTACCTGCCGGCACTAAGGCCTATGGATATATGGCATAAACTGTGAACACTTTTCACTGCCCGTTGGATTTTATTAATTTTTAATAATGCTGTTATTCATTTCGTTTTGATTCTTGAAATATTCCACTGAATAATCGTATGAAGCTGAATATTGCAAATAATACGTCTTTTTTCGTATATCAGTTACATGTTATGTATAATATTTGGTTTCATATTCAATTTTGAATATTCAGTAGAATATCAAGATGGCTTAATTTAAAAAAAAATTTTATTTTTTTTTTTTTTCATTATTTTCTTTTATTGAAGTAAACACATGATCTAAAACAACTCTCTCTCTCTCTCTCTCTCTCTCTCTCTCTCTCTCTCTCTCTCTCTCTCTCTCTCTCTCTCTCTCTCTCTAGGTACACAGGAGTAGAACTAAGTTTCCAGTAAACAAAATATGCCCTTAAAAAATCCTATTTAAATAAAGCCAGAAATAGGTATAGAGAGGGGTAAACTTAATTTTCAATTTTTTTTTTTCTTGTGAGATTATTGCATTTCGAAGGTTTAATCTTGTCTTTGGCATACTTTAAAGGCGTTAGTCCAATGGGAAAACAGGATCATATTTTTTTTAATCTTTAGAGACAGTAGACAAAACATGAAGTGAGTATACGAGACGGAATATTCCATCTAGTTAAACTTTTCTGAGTAACATAACGAAGCATCACACGGGTCTTTAGTTATAAAGGTGCTTTTCGAAGCGCCTCTCCTGAAGAGTTTGAAGTGAGTCTTTTTCCCACAAAATTTGAACACAAGTTCCCTCAGTAAAATTAATGAATAGATGACTGGCTTTCACAGAAGAGTTTTGTCACAAAAGCAGTTTAAATTCGGGAAAGGATCTGATCTTCCACAGCGTCCAGATTACGCTGTAAATTTCTTCTTAATTTAAATTTAATCAATACCTGTTTTTGTCAGAACACCATTGCTGTGGAAACTAGAGGGAAAATTATAAAAGAGATCAAAGAGATGCTTAGATCTCTCTCTCTCTCTCTCTCTCTCTCTCTCTCTCTCTCTCTCTCTCTCTCTCTCTCTCTCTCTCTCTCTCTCTTTTATAATATAATCTTAAATAGTAACTTACTCCTACATTACCGTCAACAGTCCAATAATAAACAACGATTTTGTTATGAAATGAGGTGTTGTCCGTCTCTACCCCACCCTAACCCAAGTTTTACAATATTTGTTTTTCATATTTCTTTGTCGAAGTCTGTGTTTTAAATCTTATATTGTTTGTTTCTGGATGCTTGTTCTTACTTCGAAGTTTTTCCTAAATTTACTGATTTTCTTTCCAAAATATATTGTGGTTTACAAATTAGCTATTCTTTTTTGCAGTTACTTTTCTTGATAGTAAATACGTTCTCTTTCTTGACTAATTGTTAAAGCAGTCGTTTTTTTTTTTTTTTACATATGATGACTCTTTCATAAACTCAAAGGATGGCAACAGCTGAAATTCTTTTCAGACTGATTATCACAAGTTGTTTCATTAAAAACTCCAGAACAAAAGTGAAAAGGAATCTCGTCTAAGTTGCTATTTCACGCAAATTATACGCCATCTAATGACTTTCTCAGAGAGGAAAAGTATTTGCAGTTTCCTATTATCTGAATTTTGAAATTAATTCCATTTACTTCTGTTTCTTTAAATGTCTGCTGGTTTCTCATGTATACAGTTATCTCAAAGAACTGAGAGGGATGAAATGGGAAAAACATATCAAGGTAAAAGCTTTCATTCCTGTGTATCAAGTATTTCCTTCCTTATCTGTAAGTTATAAGCCCCAAACGATAATATATGTTTACTGTTAGTGCAACAAGTGAGGGGAAAACAAATATAAATTAAGGTTACTTTCCCAAGAGAAATATACTGTAAATGTATGTATGTACATATATAAATATAAATATATATATATATATATATATATATATATATATATATATATATATATATATATATATATATATATATATATATATATATATATATATATATATATTCATGAACTACAACTATTGTTTAATATCAAATTCATGCTACTTCGGGAATATCTCCGATGGGGAATTATCACCACAATTACCTTCCAACAATTCCAGTCAACTGTCTACCCACTGAACCATTAACAGAGGTATAAGTTAATGCCGAATCTGCTGTACTTGTTTACCGGTCGAGAGCGGGGAAATTATACTTAGCTTCGGCAGTAACCCACCTCCTCCATGACAGCTCATTGGTACATTTGGAACACGCAGCTCTTGTACGAAATTCTTATCACACCGTGATTTATATACATTCATGAAGCTACAAATACTGTTTAATTTTTATCACACCGTGATTTATGTACATTCTTAATAAGAGCTGCGTGTTCCAAACGTACCGATGAGCTATCATGGTGGAGGTGGGTTAATGCCGAAGCAAGTATAATTTCCCCGCTCTCGACCGGTAAACAAGAACAGCAGATTCGGCTGTGACTTATACCTCCGTTGATGGCACAGTGGGTAGACCGTTGACTGGAGTTATTGGAAGGTAATTGCGTGTCGAGGGATCGAGACCCGGCGGTACCTATTCATTTATCTTTTATAAATTCCCCTTCGGTGATAATTCCCGATAGGGAATATTCCCGAAGTAGTGTGAATTTGATATTAAACAATATTTGTAGCTTTATGAACGTATATAAATCACTGTGTGATAAAAATTTCATATATATGCAATGAAATTATATATATATATATATATATATATATATATATATATATATATATATATATATATATATATATATATATATATATATATATATATGTGTGTGTGTGTGTGTGTGTGTGTGTGTGTGTGTGTGTGTGTGTGTTTATACGCCAAAGTTAAAAGAAAGCGAGTCGCGATGAGAAGATGTAAGAGACAGGCGAAATAGATTTTGTTTCTGAATACTAACTACGACTAGATGAGGTTTAATACAACAGCAAGGCTTCCGTATTTTAGAGTGACATTAGGCATTAAAGTTTAACTGGGCTGCCCCTCTTTATTATCATTTACCACAGTGACACTTTGTCGTCAGGCAGCTTTGGAGACTGTGTTGATGATAATTTTGTGACACATTGATTATTTTAATTTTATTGGTTTAGCGGTGAAAGCCCAGTTCAAAAGAGCTATATGATTTTTTGGACTTATTCCCAATAGACAAAATGATGAATATTTTTATACATTCAGTGACTGATCTCGTGTCTTCCGTATTTTAAATGTATTAGAAAGTTTCCTTTGACAGAGATATACAATCTTTAGAAATATCAGCCAATATCATATGAAGAAAAAAGGAAATATTTAAGAACCCTCTGCGAGATTATCTACGTCTCTACTCAACATTTATTACTAAACAGAATTTATGGCTTAATATTTGTATATACTTTCACGTCTATTACACTGGAATACGTTAAAAGACTATGTTCATAAAATATATCTGTTATTAGAAAATCCACTGGAACCTTAGTCATTAGCAAACGGAAAATAACTGTAAAAGAATACCAGCAATGGAAAAACGGGGAACAGAATTCCACCCAGAATGTTAACAAGGATATAAAAAGGAATTCTTTGAATAACGGAATTCGATGCCATTTCGATAGAAAATAAGCAAGCAATTTTAATATTGGCACTGACAACGGAAACTGGATTCCACAAAGGAAGAAACTGAACGGGAATGAGCCAGATTTATGTCTTGAAGTTCCAGAAACGTTCACCTTCGATGTCTTGAGAGGATGAAGGAAAGTCAAGATACTTCAAAATTATCAAGAGCGCATAAAAAAAAAAAAAAAAAATTCACAGTGCGATGAAATTTACTCGTGGGCCCCAAGATACTACTGCGACGTTACTGATTACGCACGTGAAAATTCTCCCTCACACACACACACACAATAATATATAATTTCCCGTTACTTTTTGTATACAATTATTGTTTGAAATATAAACCCACATCGGAAAAGAATGGAAAAGAATGGAATTACCTGTGTGACACTATGGGACGTCTCATTTGAATGAGGCGTTTTCGATGTTAAAAAGGAAGTATTTTTTGTTATTAGAGAGAGAGAGAGAGAGAGAGAGAGAGAGAGAGAGAGAGAGAGAGTATTCATCGGTATCTTTTAGCATATTCGCAATCATCCTGCTCACTTGAAATCGAATAGCGTATTTTATTCTGCGAAGACGCGAACGTGCTGCAGAGCCAATGAAATTTTTATAACCTAATATTCCTCTAAGGCTGGTTGGTTGCATCTAATTCAGAGCTTGCAGTCATAGATTCATTCGGTTTTTTTGAGGCCTTATGGCATGGCTGCTATGACGAAGCTGAGAGAAGCGTTATTTGCATTTATTGAGATTTAAGAACTAATTTTACTACCTCTGTTGAATACGTTGATTTCCATTTAGTTTGCCTGGTTATTTGACTGCTGGTAGAAATATTTGGAAGCCAGCGAACGACATCTTACGAGACTAAATTCTGTTTCGTCCGAAAGAATCATGATTGGATTTTGTAGTGGCTTCGAGTCTGGTCTGGGTGTAGGATCTCTCATTCGCTTTGTTTATAGTTATTAATACAATCGTTTATATAAATGAAAAGAGAGGTTCTATTGTTTGAAAAACTAAACTTTGCAAGTACAGTAAAATTATAGTTTATTTATTTTTTGCATGTATGCCATGAGTTTCTTGAATAATACCTGGAAAAAGCCAAATGCCAGTTCGAACGAGTTTCAATGTATAATTTTTTACCAAAAGGTTTCCTTGACTTTTTTAGCCAATTATGACTGGGCTTACAATTTAATATAGCTGATGTTCGATTTTATTGGAGGCTTTAGGAACAAACTATATATATATATATATATATATATATATATATATATATATATATATATATATATATATATATATATATATATATATATATATATATATATATATATATATATATATATATATATATATATATATATATATATATATATATATATATATATACATATATATATATATATATATATATATATATATATATATATATATATATATATATATATATATATATATATATATATATATATATATATATACATACAGTGTTTTCAGACATAAGGCTGGCTAAATTGATATGGACAAAACAAAGTAATTCAGAACAGGTATTTTGTTTTTAAGTTTCTCTCTGAGTATTTAATATTTTGTGTGTGGCCTCCATCTGCCTGTACCACAGCCTGCATTCTTGAGGGGTATGATTCAGCAATTCATAAAAAAGCTGAGAATCAAACTCCATTTCACTGAGCACTTTGGTCACCTCTCACAGGTCATCGAGGCTTGGTGTACCATCACTAGTTCACTTAGCAAGCTTCAACACGATCCTTTAAGATACTACCAATGTTTTCACACACATTAAGGTCAGGAGCTCCCTGGAAATTCACTTTGACGAGAAGAAATCGATACCACTGTTTTGAAGCAGCTCCTGTGTCTGAAGAGCCTTGAAACATGGTGCCTTATCTTGCAAAAATGTTTCTTCAACAAATAACATATTTTCAGGATCTTTGAGGAAAGGGAAATACTCCACCTGTAAGCATAATTTCTCTGAAGTATTCGCCATTCCATGACTGTTCTTTTTCTTTGATGATCCAAATTAACAGTTTTGGCTGTGAAACAGAGAAAATTTCAAATATTCAGGAAATTTCACAACTTGGCGATGGCACGTCATCGCTGATATCATCAACTTTGCAGCCCAAATGATGTCATTTTTATGATTTTGGCCTCTGGCTGTGTAAATGAAGAATCCATCTGATGCGGCAACATGGAAAGTCAGCTTCATCCCAGTCTTTAAAATCAATTACAAAACCATGCATGATCTTCTCTCTCTTTGGAGTGATGTTGGGCTTGCTGATAACATGAAATCTTGATACCAGATTTTTTCAACTCATGATATACAGCACTATAACTTCTCTTCTTTCCCATTTTTTTCCTAGTTCAAGCGTCAATTTACGTAAAGACTTTTTGGTCTACACTGCCTCAGCTATGATGTCTTTTGACTCCTGAGAAAGGACTTCAGGCCTTCCAAGATTTTCACTCTTTTTTCATGACAATCATATCTATTTTGTTCCAGTTTCTTTTAACAAAGGATTCATCTCTTTTATTGTATTTTAGCTATCCAGGAATATGAAATGAAGGATGTGCCAGCATCCCTGGCCTCTGAATGTTATAGCGGATCTGATCAATCCATCTGATTTCCTCCAAGTCGTTAGCCATGGATATATCTAACTCCATCAATCAGTCTGAAAATACAGGGAAACGTAAATTGAAAGATAGCTTAGAAACTTAAAATAATGCACTTGGAGATAGGCAATAGCAAAAAACTACATAAATTTCCATTTGTTCTGTGGGTAGGAGCCTCTAATTTCAGAAACACCAGTGTATATATATATATATAAATTCCCAGCTCACGTCGGGATCGAACCAGGTCTCAGAGTAAAGCAAAGGACGTTAACCACTGGGCCATACAAGTCACAAAGAAGTTGGAACCTGAGCAACTGCAAGGAATTACCTGAGCAAGCTAACCTTGCATACAGCGAGATTTTCCCCAACCCCCGACTCAGCAATGACCCAATAGACAACATTTCTGTTCAGATTATCCCTTCTGAGTAAGATAAGATAGAAATCATCAACACAATCGTGTGGAACAGAAATAAATTTCTGACTCACGTCGGGATCAGAACCAGGTCTCTCAAGTGGAAAGCAGGGCGTTAACCACTGGGCCATACAAGTCTAAAAAGTTGGAACCTGAGCAACTGCGCAAAAGGAATTACCTGGAGCAAGCTAACTGCTTGCATACCAGCGAATTTTCCCCAACCCGACTCAGCAATGACCCAATGACAACATTTCATTCGAATTATCCTTCTGATGAATAAGATAGAAATCATCACCCTTTTTACAATCACGTAGTGGAACAGAAATAAATTTCTGACTCACGTCGGGATCGAACCCAGGGTCTCAGGTGGAAAGCAAGGGCGTTAACCACTGGGCCATACAAGTCTAAAAAGTTGGAACCTGAGCAACTGCACCCAGGGAATTACCTGGGCAAGCTAACTGCTTGCATACCAGCGAGATTTTCCACAACTTCCCGACTCAGCAATGACCCAATAGACAACATTTCATTCGAATTATCCCTTCTGAGTGAATAAGATGAAATCATCAACACACAATCACGTGTGGAACAGAAATAAATTTCTGACTCACGTCAGGATCGAACGGGTCTCTCAGGTGAAAGCAAAGAGGCGTTAACCACTGCGGCCATACAAGTCTAAAGAAGTTGGAACCTGAAGCAACTGCACCCAGGAATTACCTGGGCAAGCTAACTGCTTGCATACCAGCGAGTTTTCCCCAACTTCCCGACTCATGGACCCAATAGACAACATTTCATTCCAATTATCCCTTCTGAGTGAATAAGATGAAATCATCAACACACAATCACGTGTGGAACGAAATAAATTTCTGACTCGTCAGGATCGAACCCAGGTCTCTCAGGTGGAAGCAAGGGCGTTAACCACTGGGCCATACAAGTCTATCTTATTGGAACCTGAGAACTGGAGGAATTACCTGGGCAAGCTAACTGCTTGCATACCAGCGAGTTTTCCCCAACTTCCCGACTCAGCAATGACCCTATAGACAACATTTCATTCGAATTATCGCTCTGAGTGAATAAGATAGAAATCATCAACACACAATCACGTGTGGAACGAAATAAATTTCTGAGGTCATTCGTTGGGATCGAACCAGTTCTCTCAGGTGGAAAGCAAGCCCAGGCGTTAACCACTGGGTTTTATGTCTCCAGGTTGGAACCTGGGTTCAACTGACGTGAGTCACCTGAATTTACCTGGGCAAGTGATTTCTTGCATACCAGCGATGATTTCCCTATCTTATTCACTCAGCAAGGGATAATTCAGATAGAAACATTTCATTGGGTCATTTCTGGTGAATAAGTTGAAAATCATCAATCACGTATGGAAGCAGTTAAGCTTTTCTGACTCCTTCGGGGTCAGTTGCTCTCAGGTCCAAGAGGGCGTTAGACTGGGCCATACAAGTGGCCCAGTGGTTGCGCAACCTCCCTGGGCAAGCTACCTGGGTTCGATCGACGTGAGTCAGAATTTATTTCTGTTCCACACGTGATTGTGTGTTGATGATTTCTATCTTATTCACTCAGAGGATAATTCGAATGAAATGTTGTCTATTGGGTCATTTGCTGAGTCAGGAAGTTGGGAAAACTCGCTGGTATGCAAGCAGTTGCTTGCCCAGGTAATTCCTTAGGTGCAGTTGCTCTCAGGTTCCAGCTTCTTTTAGACTTGCTTATGGCCCAGTGGGTAACGCGCTTGCTTTCCACCTGAGAGACCTGGGTTCATCCTGACGTGAGTCAGAAATTTATTTCTGTTCACACGTGATTGTGTGTTGATGATTTCTATCTTATTCACTCAGAGGATAATTCAATGAAATGTTGTCTATTGGGTCATTGCTGAGTCAGAGAGTTGGGAAAACTCGCTGGTATGCAAGCAGTTAGCTTGCCCAGGTAATTCCTTAGGTGCAGTTGCTCTCAGGTTCCAACTTCTTTTAGACTTGTATGGCCCAGTGGGTAACGCCCTTGCTTTCCACCTGAAGAGACCTGGGTTCGATCCCGACGTGAGTCAGAAATTTATTTCTGTTCCCACGTGATTGTGTGTTGATGATTTCTATCTTATTCACTCAGAGGGATAATTCAGATGAAATGTTGTCTATTGGGTCATTGCTGAGTCAGGAAGTTGGGAAAACTCGCTGGTATGCAAGCAGTTAGCTTGCCCAGAGTAATTCCTTAGGTGCAGTTGCTCTCAGGTTCCAACTTCTTTTAGACTTGTATGGCCCAGTGGGTAACAGCCCTTGCTTTCCACCTGAGAGACCTGGGTTCGATCCGACGTGAGTCAGAAATTTATTTCTGTTCCACGTGATTGTGTGTTGATGATTTCTATCTTATTCACTCAGAGGGATAATTCAGATGAAATGTTGTCTATTGGGTCATTGCTGAGTCGGGAAGTTGGGAAAACTCGCTGGTATGCAAGCAGTTAAGCTTGCCCAGGTAATTCCTTGGGTGCAGTTGCTCTCAGGTTCCAACTTCTTTTAGACTTGTATGGTTGATGGATAACGCCCTTGCTTTCCACCTGAGAGACCTGGGTTCGATCCCGACGTGAGTCAGAAATTTATTTCTGTTCCACGTGATTGTGTGTTGATGATTTCTATCTTATTCACTCAGAAGGGATAATTCAGATGAAATGTTGTCTATTGGGTCATTGCTGAGTCAGGAAGTTGGGAAAACTCGCTGGTATGCAAGCAGTTAGCTTGGCCAGGTAATTCCTTGGAGTGCAGTTGCTCTCAGGTTTCAACTTCTTTTAGAGAAGACGGACACAGGATAATGAGCAATCAGGTATTAGAGTCACTAGAATATAAGCCGATTGTACGTGGTTTTTCTAATGGCATTGAAATTTATTTTCATTGATTCTGGCAATTCAGTTAACCTTGATAAATGCTGATTTCTTTCTTACTCAAAATTTCCAGAGTGTAAATTAGTCCTTACTAATGAGACAGTGTGTGATATACCGGCGAGAAGATTGAATATCTTAGGTTCGCCATCTATTACGCTTTGTATCGGTGAAAAGACGATAGTAGAACCATTTTTGGTTATAGAAGGATTAGCCTTAGGTGAAATGGTTTTGCTAGGACACCCTTCTTGTATGCGACATAACATCAACATTCTTACTGGAATTCAGGGGATTACAATAGGTGAGCCAGGTTGTTTCGTTCCATATAGAACACATGGTAAAGTTGTTGTGAGAAACCCAAGACGCAGTCTGCATATGTAATAATATCTGTTAGAGAATGAAGACATTCCGCAAAAAAGTCTTTCAAAGGATTTTTGTTAGAGGATATTGAATTGCACCCGCGAGTTCAAGCATTAATTAAAGTGTCGATGAAAGAGAAGAATTTGCCTTCTCAAAACAAGTGTTGTTGCGGAAAACTGAGAAATTCAAAGACATTGTAAGTATGGTATCAAATTGAAGTTTCAGTTGCAGGCTTAACTGCAGTAGAATTGGTAAGCTATCAAGATTCAGTAAAAAATATCATGGGTACTTATGTAATTGATTTTGAAGAGTTTAAGGAAGAACATAAGATAGTGAGTGCCTAGGAGATGGTAATATGTTTCAACGAGGAGCTACACCAGGAAGTCAAGTCCTTCACGAACATTTGGCTGAAGTTGATTATTGAGTATACAGATAAAGTAGAGAAAGTGTTGAAAGAATATTTAGATATTATTGCTTTGAAGGGAGATAAGCTAGGAGTTACAGATGTTTTAGAACATTCAATCCGCCTAGAGAAAGGTACAAATCCCATATATATTCCAGCGTATCGAATTCCTTTTAAGATCAGAGAAGAAGTAGAAAAAGAAGTTCAGAAGTGGGAGTCGGAAGGTATTATTAGGCCCAGTTCCTCGCCTTTAATTTTCCTTTACTAGCGGTCCCAAAGAAAGACGGTAGCATCAGAGTATGCATAGACTTTCGTAAATTGAACGAAAAGACATGCCCAGATAGATATCCGTAGCCTGCTCTGCCTGGATTTGTTGTTGAAATCGGTGGCAAGAATATATATTCATAGATCTCAGGGGTTTTTGCAAGTCTTCAGAAGGAATAGTCGAATTACATGATTTTTCTATGTACCAAAGGGACATTACTTAGCTTTTAATAGGATGCCTTCGGATTACAAGGTCCCCACAACATTGACTAGCTGGATTAACACAGTACTTCACGGTTTATTAGAAAGTTTGGTATTTGTGTACATGGATGACATTCTACATGCACAGATATTAATTGAAGAACACCTAAAGGTGTTAAAAGAAGTCCCTGCCGACATGGTTCGCAGTTAAAGGTCTAATTTTGGCTAAATGTGAGTTTCTGAAGAAAGATTATTGTTTACCTAGGTCATGTTATCTCTAAAGAAGGAGCTGTGAGTGAATGATGACAAAGTCAAGCGCTATCGAGTTTTCCAGTTCCTAAAACCAGGAAGCAGATCTGTTCATTCCTAGGTATGTCAGGTTTCTTTCGCCGCTTGTGCGGAATTTTTCTACACAATAGCCTCCACTGACAGATCTATTAGCAGAAGATTTAAATTTGTTTGGGGTGAGTCAGCAGTTAGCTTTGAGAAGCTTAAGAATGCTTTAGTGAACCCACCTGTTTTGAATTTTCCAGATTTTAGTCAACCGTTCACCTTGGTGACTGACGTGAGTCAGGAAGGTATAGGTGCGTGTTTGATGCAGAAATTTGAGGGAAAATTACATCCAATTGCTTTCTATAGCAGAAAGTTCAAAACGCGTGGTAGTAACGAAAGGCTGATGTTAGTGGTGGACAAGGAGGCTTTCACAGTCGTCTCTAGCCTTGTTCATTTCAAGATGTTGTTGTTGGGAAATAAAGTTGAGATTTTTACAGATCATCAACTGTTGCTAGAGCTTTCAATGTCAAATTTATCGCCCAAGAGAGCACGCGTTGTTTTGACATTGAGAGATTTTGGATGCAAGCCTCAAATACATTGAAGGTAAGCATAATGTGTGGTTGCAGATGCATTGAGCAGATATTTTCTGGTTGAGGATGAGGGAGTACATACTGAATCCTGTGGAAGACGAGAATGAACATTTGGTGTCTCATGTCTCTGATACTAGCCTGAGAAATCTCATGTAGGAGACAAACACGTCTCTATAGCATACTTCGAGAGAAATAGTGTTGGGCAGTTTTAAGAGATTGTTATTCGTGATGTTGAGGGAAACGCCGCAGGTTATATTTCTGGTGAAAATGTCACTTACATACCCTTGCTCGAAGAGAAGCAAGATGAGGATAAATTATTATCAGATGCTAAGGCATTTCTTTAGAGAAGTTTTACTGAAGAAAGGTTATAAGTTGCCTTTTCTGACTGGAATTGAGAATAATTTATTAGTTAGAAAGTTAAGTATAACTTGCGAAGTAGTCTAAGTATGTTTAAAACTACACAAATCATTGTACAGAGAGTCTAGTACCACAAGTTCTAGATATTGTACATTGTAAATTTGTTCTCTCATTTAGGTGTTGATAAGATGCATGGAAACGTTAGGTCAAAAGTTCTTTTGAAAATATGTTTTCCGCGAGTAGAGGCTCTCAGGAAGAATTGCCTTATTTGCAATGCGATTGTCGTGGCGACGACGGTGTCGTGTCGCTTGGGTTCATATCCCATACCAAATAGGTCGTTTCAGAGAGTGCATATGGATATTCTGGCAACTTCGTAATCCGCTTATGGGCATAGACATTTATTAGTGGTTGTTGATGAGTTGACTCGCTTTTGTCGAGATTTTCCACTGAAATCCGTAAGTCATTGAGGAAGTAGCTATAGCACTTTTTTAAGGGATAATTTTATAGATATGGTGTCCCTGAATGTCTGTCATGTGACAAAGTAGGGAATTTATTAATAATACTTTGAGGGTCTTGCCAATTTACTGGGAATAAAGAAAGTATCTATAATCCCGTGATAGGCCAGAAGTTTAACGGGTTATGGAGAGAGGCGAATCGAAAACACTGAGGCATTGCGCATGACAGTGGGCGGTTCCAATACACATTGGGACAGATCTTAGATGAAGTGCGATAGCATCAACACCATGGCGAATGACACAATTGATATCTCCAGCAGAAGCTTTGTATGGATACAAGTTGAAAGGATCTTGATTTGTTACCAGAGCAAATTATGGCGATGTTACGGTTACTTCGTTGATAAATACAGCGAGAGAAAGATTTGGCGTTGCATTGCAAAGAACTTGAACTTAGCTGCGCGCAATGGTAGAGAAGAGTAACGTGAAATCGCGGGGTGTAGCTACTTCATGGGTGATAGAGTGTTTGTTAAGGTGAATGTTCGAATGATCCGAATTATAAATTAAGTCCAGTGTTCATGGACCTTTGAGATTGTAGAGATCAAAAAAGGAATAGATTTGTAATAGCGATGTAAATACTGTGTGACGAATTTGACCCATATTTCGAAGTTGAAGAAAGTTGGGATGTAATGGAACATTTTTATATAGTTAGAGGGATAAATGGGTTGATATTTGTATACATATGATATTTATTGTTTTTTTTTTTTGTCGCGTGTTCATTCTAGATGAAGTAGAGAATAAGGGAACTTTGCCAGTCTCTTTAACTAGATTAATGAAAGAAGTAAGAACAACGTTAGATAGAGTTGATAAGTGATAGATA
>NC_089786.1:29083078-29105578 GCF_040412425.1 Macrobrachium rosenbergii
AAGGTCGTCAGAAGTCCTCTTTATAAAAATTCCCTTCACTATTGAGGGGAAATAGTATCACATCGCTAGTTCTGAAAATACCACTTAATGAATAAACCTAATCATTTTTATTCATTCTCTAAAAAGTTCTTCATCTTATGTATTTCAGGTCACATCAGGTGTCTTTTTCTTTCAATAATAAAGATGAATGGCCAAAAGAAAATCTTCCATCACAGTTCGGCGCAAATTTTAGGGACAATGAAGCCTCGTCATAAATCACTGAAATGTTTTCACCACTCCGGGAAAGCTTCTCTTTGTATTTGGTTTCTGATATTTACCTTAGAATCTTACATATTTGATTCATTTAATCGTCGAAATATCTTCTTCAAATTACATATTCCTTTTTCGTTTTAATTCAGAAAAGCTGACTGCAGAACTGTCAGATAGTCAAAATTTGTCAAAGGAAGAAAACAAAAAGACATGAAAATTTTATTTTTACTCAGCTCTTTATTTAATTATTTAAGGATATAGAGGCTCCAGTGGTTGATTAACAGTGAAATGTAAGGACGAAGATCAGAAAGAGAAGAGGATCTACGTTTGCTTTAAGGGTGGATCCCCTTTTGACGTTTTAACATCAAGTCCAAGATACGTTAGTTTACCTTATCTACAGTTACTAAGGTAAGCTTTGAAAAATCGACACTGCGCCTTTGCTGTCCCACTTAGATAAAAACAAGTGTCAACCTTAAACGTCGAAGAATTTAGTCATTTGATACGTATTAACTTATTTTATAGTCCTGTCAAAGAAACATTCCCCTGTCCTCACCTACTTTATTTTATTTTCATAGAAATGAGCAAATTCACTGGTTTGTTGCCATTTTTTTATGTTCTTAATCCTAGGTTTTGTCGTTAGTGCTGAACTCCTTCGGTTGGAAAATTTCAAAGAAATGATGATTCAGGTCCAAAGTGACAATAACTCGCCTTTATTTATTTATTTGTTTATTTGGTTTATTTATTTTTGATCCTCACACGATAATCATCTGAAAGAGGCTGGAGATGAAAATATCCCCATTCAAATTCCGGTATAAACATATCCTGACTTAAGTTATTATTGCTTAAATTATTTTAGACCAATCGTCACTCTTTAACTGTACACAAGAGAAAAAGATAGGAAAACTTGAACGAACTCTTTCCTGCCATGCAAAATCCTCAAAAGAATCTAACTGCCGTAAATCTCATTAGTCTTCTCAGTCACACATCTGGCCCATCAATCCTCAATTAAAATCACTATCTTATGAAAATGATATGATTCTACATATGCATATAGTATATATAGCTAATAGGTTAGAAAGTGAGAACATACATAACAGCTAACATAATTAGTAGGAATATTAAAGAAATATGAGGACAGTTTGAATGTACTACACTAAATACAAATGAATTTGAGTCCGACGCGATATATTACCAACACCACTGTAATTTGCCATGTTTCACGTTTATATACCTTTATATATAATTCTATCTCAAACCGATTTACATAAAGTTCTCTCTAGATTCTCTCTCTATCTTTATCTCTCTTTGCTATTCCATAATTGTTCTTCATTCATTCCAGTCTTATTTTGGACTCCTTTATTTTGCGGATTGCACGTTGCTTTTCTTTTATAAATTTTTCTCCTAGAACTGAAACTTGTTTAAGTTAAACGCTCTACAGACAAGCTAGTCCTTTTTACTAACCATGAAGAGGTTTTAAAATAAGCACGCTGAAGGTTTTTTTTGCTTTGTATGAAACTATTTTTTCAGAGCTTGGTCAGAGTGCATCTTCTTGAATATTTGTTAATTTTAAACCCAAAGTCGTCTGGCCAAACATAACTATAGATTCAAGTTTGAATGGTGAAGCTATACCTGAATATTCCAATAATGATATTCATCTTTTATTTCTGAGGTTTTCATCTATATGTATTTACTTTATCCGGTGTCTTATTTCAAAATAAAGATGAATGGCCCACGTCTTCCATCACCGTTATCACATATTTTATCCGATATCGCCATAAATCACTGAATGTTTTCTGGGCCACATTTCTTTGTGAAGAATACTGTTCTAAATTACCTTAAACATCTTAGAAATTGTCTATGACCCTCGAAATATCTTCTGCAGATTGATCGTGATTATTATTATTTTTTTTTTCTTCCACCAATATGACGATTACAAAAGACAGTCAAAATTTACGGGAGAGAAATCTCAAAAAGAAAGGGAGGGTAATTTATTTAATTATATAAGAATATCGATTGTTCAGAGAATTGATTTATAAAGTTGTCCAAGAAAAAAATTAGTCTCTTCTTTAAGCGCCTCAAAACATGAGAACATGAAAAGAAGCGTTAGTTTCTGCAGTTACTAAGGCAAACATTTTGTCGCATGAACGATACGTTTTGTTCAGAGTTTATAAAAATAAGGCTACCTTAAACGTCCCATAATTTAGAGATTAATGAATTTTTTTTCAAAGCATACTTCAAGAAATCTGAGAAATGAGGAGCTTCAGATCCTTTATCTACTCATTGGAGGAGCCCTTTGGTTTTTTTAATTAGCACTCCAGAATAAAGTTCAAATTTAAAACAAGTATGTCTCTTGCAAGTGAGAATTCTCATGACAATAAGACTGTTTGTTGGCTGAGCGGATAAGACCACACCTTAACTTACATCAAAGAGGGAGATGATTAAGATCCTGCGTGAATTTTCAAATAATAGGAGAAATTAGCTCCATAAGACAATTTTGAGATTAGTATTTTATATTTCTTATAAATTTTTCATAATCTGAATAGAGTTCCATTATATATATCTTCTCGTATATTTTGTATATAATCTGTATATATGCAAGATATATATATATATATATATAAGTGATTTGAAAACAAACTTGAAATCAAAAGATTCTTATCTTTATGGGGTTTGATGTGAAAAAGTTGTTTAACCAATATTAGTCTTTTTTTTTCTTGCTGACTCAGAGCCCCAAGTCTTAGCTCGATGGATTGATTTTAAATACGGAACTTTAACTGAAACAAAGTTAATCTTAAAAAGAAATCCAATATAAAAATAAGTTGAAATAAAGAGGAAAATAGATTGAAAAAGAGAGAACTTCATACGATGAAGAACAATTTTATTACACAGTAAAACCTAAGAGGGCTGAGTCATACATAACGTTAAATATGAATGGGTAGAAGGTATGTCTGGCTATATAATATATATAATTATATCATTTACATCTCCTCTCTTTATTTTGCACTTGCCATCTCATATTCCTTGAAAATATATTGCACCTTTTATATGATTATACTGGCGATGTGCATATCTATATCCATATAATATATATATTTAATATATATAATTGTTATATACACATCAATATGTATATATGGCAAACGCATTATATTATTTACTGCAGCAGTATTTATATATATATTTATATATATCTATATTGGTTCTGTTATTTTATATATTTTATATAGATAGTATAATTTTTTCTTGTATTATTCTTGATTTTTCATATTACTTTTGTCCTGTTTGACTTTCTTCATGGAAATTAACTAAGCATGCAAACAGTGAAGGTAAGTACTTTCATCGTGATTAGGAATTCATCTATCCTGTTATCTTCCACCAATATCGTGGACAAAAATATCAAAATAACAAAACTATGGAAGACCACAGTAGTAATTTAGGGGCCAAAGAAAATCGATTGTTTTCGAATAACTATAAAGTTGTAAACAAAATCAGAGTAAACATGACTATTCTTAAATCAGCGCCTCAAGCCAGGCAATCGTGAAAATTACACTTACCTTGGGTATCTGAAAGTACTCAGTCTTATTGCACGAGATGGGGTCCCATTTCATGCATCCAACGTTTTATATGGCACAGCGCTCTTGAGACGGTAATAAAATTTTTTTCATCGTGTCTTCAGGTTCGCAGCTGAATGAACTTCTGACCTTTATTTTTCACTTCGCCCCCCTTTGGTCTCTTCTTTAATTTTGCCTTGTTTCAGTTCTAGATCGTATTTAAAAACAAGACATGAGAGCTAGACCTGAGTCCAGAAATAAGACTGTGTTGGTTAAACAAGTTTTTCTGAGCAACAGACATAAAGATTGGAATCTATTTTTGCAATTCACTTTTTACTGGTCTGCCATCTTAAATGTATTTGATCAGTAGGTTATTCATTTCTTCCCAGAAATTTTTCATAATCTGAATTGAGTTTCATTACTTATATCTTCTCGTCACTTCATTTTGTGATATAATCTGTCAGCCCCTGCAAGATCCATCCTTGAAGATGTATATAAATGAATCTATATAAATGATAAACGATTCTAAGCTGGGGGTTTGATCGAAGATGACAATATTAGCCTTTTGTTTCCCTCTCTTGCTGATACATCAGAGCCCCAAGTCTTACTTCGACGATTCGTCTTGCCCACACGGGACTGTAATTTGCTAAGTAATCTTCTACACAGTAGAAATCGCATATAAAAAAAAATAAAGAACAGGAAGAGGAAAATAGAAAATAGATAGAAATGAAAAAGAGCGAATTCATACATTAAGAACAATTTCACTTACACAGTAAAACCTAAGTAAGGGTCTGCGAACTTAAATATGAAACACGCTTGTCTGGCTAGAGACTAAACCTTGATAATTCCCCTCATTTTACATCTCCTCTCTTTATTTTGCACTTATATATCATAGCTTCCTTGAAAATATGAATTGCATATTTTGTTGATTATACTGGCGATATGCATTATCCATTCAACATTAGATTTAACCCCCCAATTGTTGTGCTTATATCCAATGCTAGATAAATATATTATGTTAGTTTATATATAGTTTTGCTTATATATATTTCTATTTCTCTATATCTGTTATTTTCCTTTTATATACACATTTAATTTTTTCTTGTATTATTCTTGATATATCATATTACTTTTGTTGGTTACTTTCTTCTAATCTGGAAGTTAACTAAGCATGCAAACAGTGGGCCCTAAAACGTAGAAAAGCTGTGTGCAACCAAGGTGGGACATAACTGGACAAAGAGAGAGCGAGCTACATGTAGAAGATGGACAGAATTTGGGAAATTTTTGATAAAAGTTTAAAATAGAGTATAGTTGAAGGAAAATGGGCCGAATTCCCGTGTACGAATTACACTTACCTTGGGTATCTGAAATTATCAGTCCTTTATGAGTTGGGGTCCCAGAATTAGTGTCCAAGTGGAATGAGGCAAATGGAGGGCTCTGTGAAGCAGGGCGGGTATGTATGTCTGCTTTAGTCAGCTTCAACAGAAGAATAAAAATCTCCTGACCCATGCTTCTCTGACCTGGCCCGGGGTCAGTCCAGGTCAACTTTCACAAGATGGTATATATATATGCGTATATCCCATATAGCCTATAAAAGCACAGAGATCTATATAGCAGGGGAGAATGGATAAAAGGAAGTGTTACTGAGACAGACATGCTGGGTTGGACGCCATTGCATTCCTTTTGCCCTGGTCTGCCATCTTAAATGTATTCGATCACCAGGTTAAACTCAGTGGTCCGTAAGAATATATATATATATATATATATATATATATATGAATATATTTTCCTGTAATATATATATATATATATATATAAATATAAACATATTTAAACATTGCAACCATATATTTCGGGCACTTATATATATGCCCTGTTCACTGGTAGAATATGGACAGATGAAATGTTGCAACGTTTAAATATATTTATATATATTTTTTTATATCCATATATATATATATATATATATATATATATATATATATATATATATATATATATATATATATATATATATATATATATATATATATATATATATATATATATATATATATATATATATATATATATATATATATATATATATATATATATATATATATATATATATATATATACATATATATATATATATATATATATATATATATATATATATATATATATATATATATATATATATATATATATATATATATATATATATATATATATATATATATATATATATATATATATATATATATATATATATATATATATATATATATATATATATATATATATATATATATATATATATATATATATATATATATATATATATATATATATATATATGAAGACTGAGTATTCAAGGACTTGATGAGATTACATGTAAGACTGTGTGGTAATGTGATGAAATTGTGAATGAAAAACCTCTCTATGAAAATCTCAACTCAGAGAATGTATAGAACTTAAACATGGCGTGAAAAAAACAAACCCAAATTTTACCATTTTTGGACGGATGAGGCAAAATAGGATTATGCAGAAATTATATGAAGAAAAATTCCACACCAGGGATAATCTAAACTTCCTGTTCAGATTTGATGAGTTCTGTCAGATTTGACTAACGTCAGTGGCCAGGGTCTTGGCTGGCTCCTGGTAAATCCATAGCTGCAAAAAAAAAAAAAATCACATCAATAGACGTGAGCTGTGGCAAATAACAACAGTTTTTGGAATACTGACGCATTAAAAAATTAGATCTGACTCTGAATATTTAAATGAAAAGCGAGAACATAATTATTTTTTATTTTATGTTACAAAATACCCATTTCTTTTTTGAAATGTAAAATTCTGGAAATATTACATAGTTAGGTTTTTTAACTAGCCACTCCATAGCCACACAACTACATGCAAACAGATGTGTATAGCATATTTAAAACTACACTTACTTTAAACTCTCGTCTTTCTGAATAGATTTCACATGCTAAAATATGAACTTATTAATGAAAATTTAGAGGCTGAAAGTTAACTTTCAAATTCCAGTATCTTATAATACAGAAAAGGTAATGAAAAAACTTTAATAATGTCATTAAACGAAAATCCGATCTCGTTCGTTATCATTTCCTATTTATCTTGCGAAATAATTTTTATTGTGTCCAGCTAAAGAAAGTTGTAATTTTTTACCTGAATTTTTAATGAATAATCTGTTACATTTCAGTTATAGTTACACTGAGTAATCTTTCGCACCTGCATTCAAGATAACTATGTACAATTTTGGACAAAACAAAATTATTTGTTTTTCGTTATCTTTTTAAGTGTATATATTTCCATATGATTTCAATTTAAAATATATCATTATTCGAGTGCTCGCTTAGTTTTAACGTTACAACACTGAATGTGCAAATCTTTTTACATAACTTTCTGAATATATTTTATGTCAATTTGAACTAATTGTAGTCAATTTGAACTAATTGTAGTCAGGCTCTTAATTTACATCACTAGGCGGCTTTATTTCTGTGTGACCTTTTAGTCTCGTTTGGCAACTAAGGCGAAGGACATCTGCACTGGAGGATAAATGAGCCAATTATCGACTTGGCTCTTAATCAACACAGAAGGTATTCCATGACACTGATGGCGGCCAACAGCCTCTTTTATCTCCCTTTCAAGTTGCTTGCTAATTAAGGTTCATTTGGGTTTCTGTTCTCTAGGTATTACAAAACCTTCCGGTATTTTATTGACATTTACGCAAATCTGCTGCCAGCATTGTTCTGTGACTTGGATATAGCCAGATAAGAATGATCATTCTAAAACCACTAAACGAGAATTAAATTCCAAAAGATACAGGAAACCTAACAACAAGAGAGACACGCACACATGCGCGCCCATGCAGATAAGATTTATAGAAATAATTATTGAACTAGAATAAAAAATAAAAAGAAAGGGGAAACTAAAAATGGATAACTTGCTCCATTCTTTAGCATTGTATCGGATCCCAAAAGTGGATTTTTCATTAAAAATAATATATTTCCAAAATGGACTGCTGAATATACATGGCATTTTCATTAAAATTATAATTCATTTATTTTTTTTTTCATTCACCTCAGCTCATTTCCTAACAAAATGTTTGGAACAATAAAGCTTCATTTAATTAGCTTGACGTGACAATGAAGTGCGTGTAGTACTTTTTAGATATTTTCACTATCTCTCAATGTCCTCTGTTGTGTAGATTTGGCTAATCCCTTACCAGTCGGGTACCTGACGGCGTTATAGTAATAGCACAAACGATTTTATCATTGTTGGTCGCTTTAACGTTTGAACATTTGTCTTTTGGTATGTTAATTTTGGTATGCTAATGAACTTTGTGCTATTGTTAGTAGTGTAAAAGCTATAAAGAGCATAAAGGCTATGATATTTAGGTAATAGTAAGCTAATAATACGTTGGCATATATCAAATGCACTCTGATTATCAAAACCTTTATTTAGAATCTTCCTTTCATTCTTAACCCGGTAAACAATCATATAAGGAAAAGGCAGTGCATTTCTACAGTATTAAAAATTAAGGAATGGGAAAGCTGCTTATTCATCGCCGTTATTACGAGAAGGACTGTTCAGTATTAGCTAGACGGTAACGTTGCTATTCTTATATTCTTATTGTATCAAAGAACTCTCCGGTAAGTTAGTAATGAATGTAAGCTTATCTTTTTAAATAACAATATAGCCGAGTAAAATAATTTAGACATAAGTGGCAGTTACTATATTAAAATATAAAACGGAAGCATGCAATCATATTCCTTGTGGCTGTTTATCGTCATCTTGGAATAACGTGAGAACTGCTTTAGAGTTCAGAAGGTTCGGGAATAATTCCAGTGGTGTTATGACATCAAAATGGATGTAAGTCAACCGTGCACTTTCCACATTTCATGAATCATATCTTCCACTCCGTTTGTTCAAGAAGATGAACATTTATCAAAAAATTTTGTTACTCTTAATAACTGAAAATATCACCTAGGCGTAGATGAAAGCCTTTCTCGGCTGACAGAAAGCATTTACCTTCACTCAAAACCAACACATTTCTGATAAAATATTTATATTTTTAAGGATTAAGGAATGTACAAAAGTATCTGCTATTGCAAGAAATCAGTGATACAAGATACATTCACAAATGACACGAATTCATCTGAACTGGAATGAGGTGCATACCATCAGTCATAACAGCATTATCGGTTCTTCAAGAAATTGCATTTTCTGAAAAATATTTCTTAGATTTGCATTAGTTTTTACCTTTACAGTACTTCTAAATTTTTAGAGTGAAATAAGCTCCTATTTAAACCTTTAAGAGAATTGTCTTCAGTGCTCATTCATTTTCATTCTGTCAATCTCACAGACTACTGTATCAAACCGCAGGTGTGGTGTATTATTGTCAGGTCATACAGGCTTATGAAAAATAACCAGGGAATGTAAACCAATATTTCTCAGAGTTATTATGCCCCAGGAAAGGTGAAGCCCTCCTATCATAAATTATGGCACTCAAAGTGAGAATAGTGAAGACTACTCACCCCCTTGATTTCACTCACGTCTATTTTATTGCTTTAAAATATTTAAGAAAGCGTCCTCAGTTACTTTCATATAATTTAGCTGGACACTGTAGCCGCGATCGTTAAGACTAACAACCGACTAAGATATTGCTCAGTATAAAACTTCCTCGAAAAGTTGCTTTGCAGGTAAATCTTTAACTGTTAACCTTCGTCTAAAGAGAATTCCTCTCTATATGGGAATGCATCGCCATAGAGATCATTTAAGGTTGGTATCAAGTCCCTAGACAGGTAAGCTAAGTTAGGTTAGGTTGCTTGCCTTGTCAACTGCCTTCGGTTACTTTGTTGACTATATTTGTTACCATTTATGGGGTTTCAAGATTCCATTCAATTCTTAATCCATCACAGTTCGATATCGAAGATTCTAGTCATTTGCCTAGGTGATTTACCATATGTTTTACTAGACAAAACACTTGTTATAAAAAATTATAATTATAAAACAGTAATTTCAGGTATTAAAGAGTGAAACACCACTACTATTTCTTTAATAATATTATCAAATGACGGAACATTAGGCTTTACCTTTGGTCTTCTAGGTTACATTAAGCCATTCTTTACCAGTATTGTAAAACCCTGTGAATTTTATGACTCCACCCGTCAAGGTAAACTGCTAAAGTTATTTACATAATTCATTATGGAATTTATGGCAAGAAAACCAAAGTCTGCAATTTCTATCAGTGAAGGTAAGGACGTTCATATTTTGTGATCTTTATTGAAAAATCAGTTAACTGATTACACCTTTTAATCAAAGTAAGACAACAATTGGCATCAAGTGCAGTATATCAGTAACACCTGGTTTCTGTCTCACCTCTTCAAACTATATTGTGTTGTAGCAGCTACGCAAACCGAAGTTCTTGATTAACAGGGTCTCAACTATTCCAAAATTTGTTTGCTTTACAGCCCGTAAGGCAAAACTACGGCAGAAATGTTGTTTGTACTTATTAAAAGAATATTACAACATCTAAGATTATTTTGGTTAGTAACATATAAGTTTTTATTCACTTAGATGAACTGAAGCCTTCACGATAGATCCAATTTGCTTCTGTACAGACCAAGCAATCTTGACAAAAAAAAAAATAATAAATAAATAGAAAAATCCTGTTAAACCAAGGAACGGGAGGTACCTAAAAGCGCCAACAATTGCATGACCAACCAGAGAAGACCGCATCAAACGTCACGACGTTTAGAGCCGCCGAGGAAAATTACAAAAGGTCAATTTGCCAAGTTTAAGAGCATAGCACGTTTTGGCATCACTCGCTGATTGTATAAAATAGTGTGCCTGTCTTTTGTACTAAAGTGAAAACGTAGGCCTGTTCATTGTATGATTAGCACGAGTTTTGCTTAAGCTAAAAGATTTAAACTATTAACAGCAGCTATGTCTTACGTTAAAATTTCAAATGTTAAAAATTAAAATCAATATCTAATCTAAAAGAAAGACGTTAAAAATTCGTTTTTAAAACATTGCATTACTAAAAACTTGGTTATTTTTTTATTGCTGAAAACACCAAAAGTTGAACTACCTTTTAAGTGCAGATGTAAAATTAAAATTTAAATTACTGCTGAGTTTAGTAATTGGTATAATGGATAATTGGTATTTACTAAAATCTCAATAATATTTAGAAGATTACGTTACCTATCGTACTGTTATAAAGCTAATTGTAAAATAAGTTAAAATGTCTTCACTGATAACTGCAAAAATCTCTAATAATTCTTAAACGTTCAATATAAACGTTCCATTTACTCTTTAAATAAGGTCAGGGTATGTTAATTTAGTAACAGACTGATCTAAACAAAAACACCTGAAAGGAAAAATTTATTAGTTGTTTACTAAGGTCAAGGTAAAAAAAAAAATTGGTTGTTAAACATACACAAAAGAAATTCATCTGGAAAATTTTTGTACAGATGACATACTTCACCTAGCCCTTAAGCCAAACATGGGGAGGAAGTCCGTTTTTGAGTAGTTGGAGAAATTTTCTGGCTTGAGAATTTTGACCTCTATTTCTCACAAGCGTAGTTTGCTTCATGAAATGGTACAAATGTCACAAATCTGGAAGTAGTTTAAAATTAGAATTGTAGCAGGATGTGGATTTGCTTTAAAACAGAAATAACTAGTCATATCTTTACAAGATACAAGGTAAATATCAAACTTAAAAAAAGGGAAGGTTGTACACGAAGGTGAAAATTTTAACAGGCACTTCCTCTTTTCCAAGAGTATTGTAAATTCAATACTAAACTTCACGGACCATCCGATCTCCTGGACCTGAAAGCTGTATTTGTATCGTAGAAGTAAATGAAACAACCTACTACAGTTTTATAGTCTGGAAGCGAAAAACAACCTAAAATAATGCTATATGATAAATGAAACTTAAAGAATTACTAAAAAAATTAAGACTAAATATTCAATGCTTGTCCACAAATTGCAGTAACTATCTTCTGTAGAACAAAATTTTAAGGAAAAACATAACTAATGTTTAAAATACCAAATTTGTCTAATTTAAAACTTTAAACCACAATTCAAAGAGCTTTATTCAAGCTAAGATTATTGCAACAAGCTATTACGTCAAATAACCACACCAATGAACTCTTGCGATAATGGAAAAAAAGTATAAACTAAAGTCGCGAAAATCTTAATGTTAAAAGTATTTTAACATGAACGCAATGAAACTGAGCCTTTGCAGAGCCTGGTAGAGTCACCACAACTAAGCGTAGACCATCTATCACGCTACCCAATTCCAAAAGCAAGATCAACCGTTACGGAATTACTTCCGGGTGCTCAGGTAGCGAGGAGCCGACCAAAAACGAACAGGATAACATTGATACTTCACTACGCCAGAGTCGAATGCTAATTAAAGGCTTTGCTTGCCGAGAACTTTGCTGTTTGCGTCACAATCAAGGATGGTCTTGAAACTTGGACGATTTATGTGGAAGAGTACTAAGACGTCCTTGATCTTGTTTCAGGGGTAACTTGAAAAGAATTTGTTGATGCTTTCGCGCTAATTGACTGATTCTTCGCTTTATGACTTCTCGGTTCTTGATAAAATTAACCTCTGTGTATCATAACAGAAAACATTTATCAATGATTTACCGAACAAGAGAATGAATATTTTTCGGTGCATGACGTATTGTCAAGCAGTAAAAAAATATTACTGTTTACTGGTTTTTCCTGAGGTCCCACTCCAACGAAGACACTCTGCCGAACCCACAAACTCAACTCGTCAAATGCCTAATAAAGCAGACACATTCTCGGATTCTTTTATTTACTGGGTTGCGTACTCCTATTCGTTGTCAAATCCAAACTGTCATTGCAGAAGAAAGTAAAGTCCCTTGATTTCTTTTCTTAAAAGACTTGATATTTTTAGTCTTCCTAATACCAAGTAGGCACAGGATTAAGTTTGGCTTCTACGGGCTGCTCTTATAAGCAAGATCCTTTCTGGCACGCTGCTTTTTTTATCGAACAGAGACAAGTAGTTGTGTTGCTTGTAAGTGACCTCCATAGAAACAGTCTTCGGCCTCATTTGACCCTTTTATCGTGATCATGTGTCAGCTTATACGCGCACCTCCTATTTGTGTCGCTAATAAAAATTTATCTTTATATTTAATTATTTGTCTAAGTAGACTTCAATTTCATTCTCAAGTAGAGATGAAGGAGTGGAGGGGATATTGAAGGAAAAGTACAGGACAGACTTATGTGCAGATGTGATGATGAAGATGTATCAGTCGGCACTGTTATACACTAAGCCAACTCTGGGCATAATCATTATTCATAAACACCATGCCAGTAGTTGATGATTCAGTCCATTCAAACAAATAGGTATATTATATATATATATAAAATAGGGTTATTATATATATATATATATATATATATATATATATATTTTATTTTATTTAATATCAACTATAAATGTTATCCATTATATATATATATATATATATATATATATATATATATATATATATATAATCATGAAAAACAAATGTTGTTTACTATACAATTCAACTACTTCTGGAATATCCCATTGGAGTCATCACCGAAGGGGAATTTATAAGTGATAAATGGATCAGTACTGCAGGGTCTCGATCCCTTGACACAGTTACCTTCCAATGACTCTTGATGGCTCAGTGGGTAGACTGTCGACTGGAGTCGTTGGAAGGTAACTGCGTCGAACGATCGAGACCTGGCATTACCAATCCATTTATTACTTATAAATTCCCCATCGGTGATGAATCCCCATCAGGATATTCCCAAAGTAGCATGAATTGGATATTAAACAACATTTGTAGCTTCATGATTCTATATAAATCACGATGTGATAAAAATTTCATATTAAGTGCTGCATGTTCCAAACATCGCAATGAGCTATCATGGTGGAGGTGGATTAATGTCTAAGCTAAGTATAATTTTCCCGTTCTCTACTTTCAGGGGTCCAGTACCTATCTAGGTATCCTCCTCCATAACTAATTACACCCTAGAGCCTCTTTGAGGTTACAGGTGTCAACAGTTCAGCCACCTCCGCCAGCAGGGAATTTGGTTTTGAAACTTGTGGGATTTACAGTTGTCTACACAGCTACTATGCTTGGCCATTTTTCAAGACAAGACAAGCCACTTTGCCGGCTGCCCAAACTACCATGGATCTCATCATTTAAGGAACAGCTCATGTCCGTGGAACATTATTAAAGCAAATTGCCATGATGAAATGGATACCTAGTAGAAATGCCCTGCCCTCAATTTCACACCCTCTCTCACAGGTTTCTCCTACCCCTTTGCATCCTTTTCCAAGACATTCCCCTCCTCGTGCATAAAGGCCACTTTGGCCCTCGGGATAACAGAACAACCTCCTCCCCTTCAACCTACTCTCCCTCCTCCAACAACCCTCCCATCAGCCCCTTCCCTGTGCTTCATCCACTCCCCAACCCCTTCCATCTTCAGATACCCCTATCTCTCCAGACCTTAAAACTAATATGTCTCTGCCTCCACATTCAACCACCCATCACCAATTTCTTGAGTGTTATCATGAATCCAAGCACTAGCTCCGAGAAGACTTTCAAAGAGTCCTCTGGTAATGAGCAGAGGAGTCCAAACATTGAACAATAGCACCTCTTCTTTCAAATGGGTTTTCAATTCCCTTCATCCAAGATTTTCAGAAACATTAGCTTTTCTTCAAACGTTGCGTATTCATTAATGTGAATTTTAATGAGTACAATTCAGCAATGATGATTTCACCACCTGTGGATATTTCACAACCCCTCCATTTTGTCTCAGGAACTGCTGAAATTAATTCAATGAAAACCATCTCCGTTAACACTACACTTGCAGTTTCAGGGAAAATCATCTTAATGCCTATGATATTCTTGTGCAGTTTGCATCACATCTTTCTTTTACAGGGGATGCTTGGTGTGTAAATACCCAAGTCTATATATATCTCATGACTGTAATTAAATGAACAATCTCTTCTTCCTTACTTCCAAAAATTACCTGCATACCATGATATAATCACAGTATAAAAATTTCTTCAAGGAATGCCCTGACCGCATTCCCTAATGAGTTTATAAAACTCCCAGAAAAATTGAAAGCACCAACTGTGGATCTTTTGATATGGCTCCGTAATTGACGAGGAGCAACACTATTGTTGCAGGTAATTTAATGCTCATCATCCCTATATCTGGCCCAGACAACACTCAAAAGACCCCACTAGTCGTCACCTCTACTGCTTGTTCCAGTAATTCCTGAGAGTCAAATCACTGAACAACTGTGATGATCCAACTCACTCACAGGAAGGCCAGTTAGATGCAAGTTTTTACTCAAGTAATCTACAAGATGATGTGACCTGGCAGTTGCAACCATACTAATCAATGACAATTTTGTCTTGCAATCTACTTTACATCTACTCCTCCTCCTCCTCCTCCTCCTCCTCCTCCTCCTCCTCCTCCTCCTCCTCCTCCTCCTCCTCCTCCTCCTCCTCCTAGAACCAGAACCAAGAGCTTGTAAACTTAACCACCTTTAGAAAACTTTATAACAACTGGTCTATAGAATACATAAATTGTCCCACTTTCCATTTTTTTTTTTTTTTGGGGGTGTTTCTGCAACAATGTAATGCACTAGTGGTGCCAGAAACAGTACACTTTTGGACACTATGAAGATGCCTGGTACTATAGTTCCAGAGTCAGAAAAATAAATTGAAGAATTAACAGAAAGTTTTCAGGAGACATAGGACTGATGAACTACCTACCCCAATGAAACAGGTTGGCACCAATTCTGCTCATGTCATTTATAAGGTAAGATTGCAAACCTGGTATCAATAGTGTGAGCCAGTTTATTAACTCAACCCCGTTACTAAACTCTGGAGGTGGATTAACAGGGTATCAAATAAAAAGACTTCTCATTAGTTCACCCCATTCCAACCTTCACAGCGAAGCAGACCATGTTGCCCAATACTTTGCAGACAGGTTGAGAACTGTTCCTCTACCCTTCTGGAACTTGGCTCTGCCTAATAGCACTGGGGCTCACCAGGAACACAGCCATAATGGCTGCCTGTAACACTCTTGTTATTACAGATACTCGTATACCCTTCAACATGCAGGAACTAAAACTTGCTCTCAAAAGGGATAAGGATCGCCGTTACACCCATGAATATATGCATACAGAAAGTTACTGGGACTTGAGAATCATAACCAATGTTCTGTCCACAGTTAATGAAAGAAACCCTAAATAGTCTTTCTGGATTTTGAAAAACCCTGTGAACTGACAAACCCTACTATCATTTTATTTTCCCTTGTCTATCTCAATGGGCACAGAGCTACACTATGAATCAGGAATTAAGGATCTACTTCCAAGGGGCTTATACTGAATACATTGAACATGAGAATGGGACACTACAAAAGGAATTCTTAGTCTCCTTCTCTCCAGTATTCTCATGGAAACCCTTGCTATTCCAAATCTTCTCAGAGGGGTAGAAATCTTTATCTGAGCAGATGATGTCTGCATAGTCTGTCCCCAACAACCAGGCGACATTTGGTTACAATAGACATGAGCACTTTACTTGACAAAAAAAAAAAAAAATACAAGGACTAAGCCTGAAGATCAATACTAACAAAACCATGGCAATGGCCATGAGACATGCTTCTTTACCATGGAAGAAGCTGATGAATGGGTAAATAATTTTGTTTACCTAGGAGTATACATAAATTATATTCTTTCCCCAGCAAATGAAATTAAAGTTTGGTGGAATATGCAGCACCTCCACTCACAAAATTGATATGGCCTCAGCTTTCCACACTGGAGGTGATTCAGAATTATGCTATGAGGATCACTGCAGAGGCTCCAATGTGGATCAGACTCTGTCTACTTAGTGGAGAAAAAATCTTCCCTCTCTCTCTCTTACAGAGTTGTTCAGGAAAACTGCAATAATCTTCAAACCTTGCAGAGTGGCCTCAGAGGTTGCTCCCTGAGAAACAAGTGTCGTCAGTTTGCATGAGGAACTGGTCCTCCCCACAGTAACATTGGAAGCCTTCTTGCTGGCCTGAAGAAAGTCAATATGAAAGAAGCAGCTGCTGCAGCAAAGAAAGAAACACCTTATAACACCCACGCTGAGCCTCTCCTCTGGGCTCCAGTTCCCTTCAACTTTCACTTTGCCCCTCACACTGCAAATAAAGCCCTCTGAGCTCCTGGATAACTCATACAAGCGGTGCAAGAGGTCACAGACAGCACAGCAGCCTGAATAATTACTACACAGACAATTCAGTGGACCACAGGATAACTGCCGCAGCTGCAGCAGTAGTCTCACCCTCCCTGAAAGGGAGTTGGAGGCTATCAAACACTGCATCTACCCTACAAATGGAGCTAATTACTATCCTGAGGGCACTGGAAGACTTCTGAAACAAACAAGGTAACATCACAATTCACAAAGACTCTAAAGGTGACATCCTTGCTTTAAAATATTTATAAGAAGGAAGTTAAATCAGAAACGGAGAGAGAGAGAGATGAGAGAGAGAGAGAGAGAGAGAGAGAGAGAGAGAGAGAGAGAGAGAGAGAGAGAGAGAGAGGTGGGAGTGATACTTTCTTCCATTATGAAGAGGATTTAAGAAAAGGTTAAAATCTCAAGTTTTTTACGCTGAGATATTTAGTTTATTCAGGTTAAAATGAACAACTGAGGGCATCACATTACAAGATGAATTCATGGTCACCAGCCACAGAGATATCTGGTCCTGTCGGTCTTCTGTTCGCAGTTTTCACTACAGTTCTTTAAGCCACGTAAGCTTTTTCTTTTTTGGTCTCAAAATTACCACAAATGATTTACATTCTGCTCTTATTAAAACCGTAACTTTTCTTATACTTTCAATATTTTGTCAATATATCTTTATTATCGAACAAAACCCTTCCATATACTAAGGATTATCTGTTCTTGATGAAAACTTGCTTACTCCTATATCCTTCGATACCCATGAAAATGAAAACTCAACCTATCACCACTTTTAAGGAGATTGGTGATATGTCTATCAGGTGACTCATATTTCTAATGAGATTTATCGACACTTTAATAAAACTTTCTTGTTCGAATGACCTTATATTACTATTCAAGTATATTTTTCATTCTTTCATAGGATACGATGCTTTAAAGTTCATATAGATTCATTATCCTCGAAATGAGATCTTCAAGTTTTAAATGATTCAGTCTTATACAGATGAGGTGATCAGTTTGAGTGGAAATAGGATCTTTTCAATTACGATTTCGTTCCAGCTTTAGCAGGCCCATTACTTTTCGCAATTTAATTAAACTCAATGACACCTCAGATGATATTATCTCTGACGCGGGTAAATTCAGTCATTTCATAAAAAAAAAGTTACTTCCTAAAATCATTTGGGAATTTTCTTTTTCTCTGAAACAAACTGGCTCATTTTTTTTATAATTCCCTTTAGTTTAAGGAGACTCGCCAAATAAGATAACGTTTTTAATTCAATTCTGAGTTTTGGCTTCTCATACGAGGTTTATTTTCAATCATGTTGCTTCATTACCTTTTCAAAAGAAGTTACTTTTAATTTCAGTTCTTCCTTTCTCTTCAAAAAGGTATTTTTTCATTATAAGTAGATTTGTTATCTTCTAAAAGGGTGTGTAACTTTATATATATATATTTATATATATATATATATATATATATATATATATATATATATATATATATATATATATATATATATATATATATATATATATATATATATATATATATATATATATGATTATTATCACTTTTGTACGTGATTCATTTTATCACACATTACCACAGGTGAAAAATAAGAATAGTGTTTTCAATAAGAAAGTGAAAAACCTGTTAAAAGGTAACGAAAGCCTTATAAAGAAGTTGTGTGTGACCTCTCCATCGCTACCATACATGTATGGTACAATAAAAACTCACAAAGCAAACTTTCCTGCCAGACCAATTATCAGTTCAGTTGGTTCCGCATCATACAAGCTAGCTTAAAGAAGTACTTAGTAGATATTCTCAACCCATTAGTAGGTACCATCTCAAATGCAAATATCAAAGAATAATGTGGACCTGATAAATAAACTAAATAGTGTAGAGATTAATAGTGAATCCAGGCTTGTAAGTTTTGATGTTGTATCACTATTCACAAAGGTGCCAATAGATGATCTGATGGCGTTTTTATCTGAACTGTTAGAGAACACACAGCTGGATATCCCATTTTCTAAAAGTACTTTAATTGAACTGATTAAATTATGTATAAAAAGATTGTAAATTTGAATTTAATGGTAAATTTTACTCACAAAATTTTGTATGGCAATGGGAAACCCTCTATCCCCAGTGTTAAGTAACTTATATATGGAATTTTTGAAAAGAAGATATTAAACAACATAATCCCACGTAATGTAACATGGTTTAGGTATGTTGACGACATAATTTGTGTATGGCCAGGGAACCAAGATGTAAAAACTTTTTGCCAAGTTAAATCAATTAGTACCATCAATTAAATTCACGATGGAAATGGAAAATGATGGGTGCTTTCGTTTTTGGATGTCCTCATACGAAAGAAATAGTAGTGGGTTTAAATATAGTGTGTATAGAAAACCCACTAATATTTCTTCCTATGTGCATTTCTATTCTGGACAAAGCAATAAGGTTAAAAGTCAGTGTTTTCATCTATGTTTTTAAGAGCATTACAGGTATGTAGCCCTGAATATATTGATGATGAAATAGATATGATTAGGAATGCAGGCAAGAAATTGAAATATCCTGATAGTGTATTAAACAGTGCATTTGACGCGGCAAAAAGACTATGTATCAAAACCAGAAAGAACCTTACAACACAAAAAAATTTGCTTGTTTTGCCTTATAATAATAATATGAAAGATATCCCTCATCTTCTTAAGAATTTTGGTGTTAATGTCGCATTTAAGAACAATACAACAATGAAAAATGTACTTATCAAGAACTCCCCAGACAATACTAAAGGGTGTGTATATAAAATTCCGTGTAAGTCTTGTGACAACTTTTATATTGGCCAAACCGGGAAAGCACTGGAAAAAAGAATTGAACAGCATAAGAAATGTGTGAGATATGCACAAAGGAACAGTGGTATATTTGTACATGTTAGTGAGAACAATCATGCTATCAACTGGGAAGGGGCAAAAAGGATTGTATATTCTAATAATGCACTGGAAAGGAACATCATTGAATCTAGTTTCATAAAAGAAAGTTACAACCATAATATGAATATCAGTCAAGGGATGTATAAACTTGATCCTTTAATATCAAAAGAAATTTGTAAATTGTTTAAACTTTAAGGTAGGCAAGAGATGTATGAAAATAGGATTATCATATTTGTAAACACAGTATGGGGGGTAGTAATGTTAATGAGTTTCCAAACCCGCCTCCATGACACCTGTCAGGTGTGGATCTGAGGTGGGGTATGGTCTGTTTATCAGCAATGTCCCCTGAGAGTCTATTGTGATTTTTAGCCAAATGAGTTTTAAAGGCCCTCCTACCTCGACACCGGCCTGAGTAGGGATATGGAGTCTCTAACGGTTGTGTATGTTCGTCAGTACTATTCTTGTAGTATATATATTTGTGATGTCTCATACTCTGTATCAGTCCTTCGTCAATAAATTTGGAAATAAAGTCGAAACGGTCAGGACCTACACCCCGTTTCTTATTTTTCACCTGTGGTAATGTGTGATATATATATATATATATATATATATATATATATATATATATATATATATATATATATATATATATATATATATATATACACACACACACACACACACACACACACATATAATATATATATATATATATATATATATATATATATATATATATATATATATATATATATATATATATACACACACACACAATTATTGGAATACACAGAAAGAGAAGTACACATGTAGGAAAAGGAATGTTTAGAGAGAGAGAGAGAGAGAGGAGAGAGAGAGAGAGAGAGAGAGATTTGGTGGTGATCGGGATTTATGATGACAACTAAAGCTCTTCGTTATAGAAGAGGGTGATGATCGTTTAAATGATAGCTGCAAATGCTAGCACGAAAGGCAAGAACAGAAAGGTTGGTGTCGACAATGAGAGGTGAAGGGAATTTACGAGACAAAAAGGAAGGACATCGATATCCATTGTGACAAAGAGAAAGTACTCAGAGCAAGATGCAAACAAGATGTATTAGACTCATCATAAACTAGGCAACTTCATATATAGAAGTTTGCCAGAATCTTACTCGTACTATGTAGTAATAGGGCTTTTCTCCTTATTATTATGAGAGGTATTATTATTATTATTATTTCATATGGTTAACATGTTTGCTTTTGCAAAAATGATTGTGGTTCTTACTCCTATTTTTCTGTTTCCAAAACTTGGTTATATGAACAATTTTCATCCTGGAAGTAACCATAATAATCTCCACTATCAGTAATCGTGGCCTTTTTAACGTCACTTAAAAACTCTCTACCAGCATCCCAAGGTTTCAGGCTTAGGTGGATGTGTTTTTAAGTTTTTTTGTTTTCGAATTAATACCTTTGAGGTCCAAGGTGAACCAAAAATGGTCACACTCCTTCCTAATCGAAGACAATTATGTTCTGGAAAAGTTTTTGCATAATTCGTTTACGGACATTGGTAAAAACTAGTACCCCTTATACGTTAGACCAGTTATCATTCTTATTTCTAATTTCATTGTCCTGTCATTCCTTCCGTTGTTTATGTTGTCTTTATCTTACGTCTTTTATCTCTCAGATTGTGGGCTTTATCTTTCTCTTAAACGGCACATTAAATCTCATCAATATCTTTTCCATCATACCTGTGTTTCATTTGACTTCTACCTTTTAACATCTCATCAACATTCATCAACACAATACACAGATCATCAGCTTAGTTTTGTTTGCGAAGAGGATTGTCATTCGCTATTACTATTTTGTATTTCTCCTTGACAGGTTTGCCTCGGGGATCTGCTGCACTACTCTGGATACTAAAAATAAAGCCCTCGTCCTTGCCATCAACGTCATTTACTGCAAAATGATCTGCTGTAGGTTTCTCCCTTGCACAGTGTCAAAATTTTACCCTATCTATTTTTTTATTTTTATTTTACTGACCTCCATGGTTACCTTTCACATTTTTGTAGCTTTTCATTTTCATCCTTTAAATGTTCTCTCCTAAAACCAATACCAAGAACCTGTTTGAATTGAAGGAAACGCTTTTGGTAATAAGATGTAAGGCACATAAGGAAAACTGAATTCGAATTCATGCCATATCAGATTAAATATTAATGTTACTTTTTTGTGTTAATATGTGCGTATGTGTTAATGTGTCTTATGCGGGTGTAAAGGAAAGGATTTCTTTCTCCTCCTGCACAAAGTTACAATCTTAAGGTAGACCGATGGAATCATCTGAAACTCAACAACCACAGTCATATAAATTCGCACTGCAGTCAGTGACGAAAAAGCAAACTCTATAAATGTTGAAAATAACTGCGGCAATATCTCTTTTAAGCATAACATGGACAGGAAGCCTTTTTTATTTGCCTTTGCATAAAATAACTACAAATTATTTCATTCTCGAAATACGATACGAGCTTTCCTCCCAAAATATCC
>NC_089786.1:29110578-29133078 GCF_040412425.1 Macrobrachium rosenbergii
GACTGATTCTCACTTTTTGTTAACACTAATAGTTAAATACATATCATAAGGTTTTCTTACACAAGTTGCCTTCTCTGTACTTGAGAGAGAGAGAGAGAGAGAGAGAGAGAGAGAGAATGTTGGACTAATTTATCACTTCAAAGGAACTTTTCCTTAACTAACGAAACTTTGAACTTATTCACATCCTATCCTTCCAAATCCTGACAAAATGCAGCTGCCGATGGACTTTGCTTGTATGGCTCAAAGGCTGAACGCGCCTTGACTAGCTCACTAGTTTACCATCACAGAGGAAGTGGAATGTGTCTGCGCTACCTACTACCACATAATTAACCAGTAATTAAGGATGGCTGTGATGATCTTCTGCTGTAGAATATTTCGGTAAATAAGAGAAAAATGTCCAAGTTACATTTAGACTATATAAAGAGCTAAACTTTTAATTTTGGAAAGACCTTTACCTTTCATAAATTCTAGCTCTTTTTTCAAAAATTACTTCCCTTTCCTGCGCAATACGCGCCTTTTTATAAGCTTTCAATTAACTTTCTAAAATTAATAATATGAAAGTTAATACATTTAAAAGATGGCATATTTTGTAGCACTTTTTTGAATTTCGAAAAGGAGTGTTAACTACTGCAAAATCTTCCTAGGATTCATACTAAGATTTGGCTTAATGCATACTAAGCATCTTTAAGTAGGATTTCATTATTTCGAATGACTGGTTTATAGCAGTTATTGTTGTTTTCCACAGCCTTCCAAAGTATATATATATATATATATATATATATATATATATATATATATATATATATATATATATATATATATATATATATATATATATATATATACTGTTATATATATATGTGTCCGTGTGTGTATGTGTGTTCTATCACTTATATGCACTTATCTACAAAGTATTCGTGTCAGTGTAGGATGATTTTCTTATACCTTTTCAAATAAAGGGCTCATTCACTGTCTAATATGGTATCCCTGATGGCAATCCCCCAGAAATATTCTAATTGCTGTTATTCAGTTCATATATTAATTTTTTCACTAAAGGCAACGTCCACCAATAATGCAAGAGTAGTACCATTGAGATAACACTCATGCACAACGATACTCCAGAGAGAGAGAGAGAGAGAGAGAGAGAGAGAGAGAGAGAGAGAGAGAGAGAGAGAGAGAGAGAAGGTTACATGGGAACAGCACAAGTGAAACTGCATACATAGTGCGACTATTGAACCAATTCCCCCTCATAGAAGGTCTTACTGCAGACTGAGCGACGGGCATCAAGCACGTGCAGGGTCTGCCTGGTTGGCTGGGGAAGTTGAGATTCTCATGTCTCCATGTCAAAAGCTGTTTTATTACTTTATATTTATGTTGCAGCTTACTTTATAGAACCACTTACGTATGCATCTTGGATCCCAAAAGGAATTCTTATTGGTTTCTTAATCTTAACAGTATTCATCCTTTGCATAGCGGACGTTTTATTTATAGACGCTTAATTAAGGCCTGTAGTCATTTATGTCCAGACATGCATTTAGCGATAACGTTCAGTAGAGAACATACCTCCTCCAATGCCAGCTTCCACGAACAACTATTTCCCCATGATAAACACTTTATGACATTCGATCCTGAAATCTCTTCTACGACCAGAAAAGGTATATACTCAGTCAAACCTTACAAAATTTAGTTACTGAAACTATAGAAACTTTTGCTGCGTTTTGCTCCTTGAAAGTTTGAAACAGCCAGAGGTGACTGAGGTAACAAGATGGCTTCCTTGGTGACACATCCTCAAATCTTCATAATGTCAACCGAAAAGATCACCAAGTGAAGGATTCCATCCACTGCCATTCAATTTTGCTAACCCGTTCTTGAGGTATCATGCTAACTTTCATCCTCACAGACGCTCAGATTAAGGTTAGAAAATAAATTCCTAGGCCGAGTCAGCACTATCAACCGGGAAAAAGATTTTGAGCGTGACCTATTCAGAGGAGTGCATATTTTAAGGAAATTTCACTGGGCGACCAGATGTATATTATGATTTATAATATGAGGCATAAAGCTAGGGGGTCTGGGGTGAGCGCTCCCGAAGCGGGGCCGCCAAAACTTTTAGTTGGATTTGAAACCAATAGAACAGATTTCCATTATCAAAATTACGACTGTGGATCTCAAAATCTTATGATTAAAGAGGATAATTTCATGTCCAAACCCTGCCACAAAAAAAAACTGCTAGCCAGCCTTGGCCCTTTCCCTCCCTCACAAAAATGGATTTCTTACAACTGTTGTATACAGGTTGAATGATAGGAATTTATCAATAAGTAATGCTTCATTTATAAAGAAATATATTTAAATTTTTAACTTTGTGGTATAATCTTTAAAAAAGTAAATGAAAAAGCAGAAAATTCAATTAAGTAAACCCATAAACATGTACCTTTAAATTAGGGTCTAACCAGTATCAAATTTATAGATTATTTAAAAAAAAAACTCGTAATATATTGGGATTTTCCTCTTCCCCACTAAGGTAGTAAAACGATACAATATAAAAAATACTGATTTTTATATAAAAAGAATAAAATATATACAGTACATGACAAGTTAGCTTTAAATTATCATATACTTTCTTTAATGGGATTTTCTTTAACCTTACTAAAACTGTAAAACTTCAATTATACAATATAGAAAATATAAACGAATTGTGCATCAAAGAATGAAGATAAATACAGTACACGACAAGCTGACTTTAAATTATCAAGGACTAAATAAAATGAAAAATGACAATGAAACAATTATAATCATCTATTACACTGAATTCTCCTTAGCAAAAAACTTCTTTATAAAATGCCTATCTTGATATAATTCTTTGTCTGGAACTTTATATCTACGCTCTTTTTTCTTTGGAAACTTTGCCACAGCAGGTCTAGGATCGAAATGTGCAGCCCCCCAACTATTAAGGTCTGTATGCATCCGACTGTTAATGGCCTCTCTTGGTTGTTTGGGTCCTTTGATAATGGTATGACACGAAACAGCCCGTTCAGGACCAACACTGTGAGGAGTTGACACAATGCATAGGCCTATATTAGTTTGTAGCCTACTAAATATTATTTTGTCGTCTACTTATAGGACATACCGTAAAAACGAATGAAATTAAACAAGATAGTAAGCTTATGCTTGGTTAACTTACAGTATCCTGTCACTGTCAGTCTTTTAGGCTACTCCGGATTCGGGTAATTTGAGCCGAGCAGACTCACTTGTTTCCATTTAGTGTAACATGACATTTCTGTATGAAAATGACAAAGTTAATGGCCATTTATTTTGAACTTTCAGAAGTGTGTGTTGGGCACTATATGTTGATATTAATTCATTATCTAATTTGATAAAACATTATGTTATAATAAACTTATAAACACATCATCATCATCCAGGTGCCATATCCCCAAGGACGTCGGCAATCATGGCTCGCCACTCCTCTCTATTTCCGGCTCTCTGCAGCAACTGAGCTGCAGACATTCTTCCTCCAGTCATTCTCACCAATCCATCCATATATTTTTGTCTAGGTCTTCCTCTCGGCCTCCTTCCATTGATTTTACCAGTGAGAGAGAGATGTTCTAGTTCTTGTCTTCTCACTATGTGACCCACAAACCGCATTTGTCTACCTCTCACTGAAGATAAAAAGTTCTCTCTCAATGCCTACTCTCTCTAATACCTGCTCATTAGTTTTCCTTTCTGGCCATGATATTTTCAGCATCCTTCTCCGAAACCACATTTCTGCAGCCTGTAACCTCTCCTCGTCTGCCTTCCTCAAGGTCCAAATTTCACAGCCATACAACAATACAGACCAAACAAAACATTTCACAAATCTCCTAAGATTCATGATATTTTTGAGTTGGTGGCTAATTTCTTTATCTTACCAAATGCATCTTTTGCCATGGATATTTTCTTCCTGATCGCTTTTTCGCATTCTCCATCACTTGTGACAGTGCATCCTAAATAATTAATACTATCGGTTTGTTTAACTGTTTCAGCATTAATTCTTATATCTGTTCTTGGGGGGATTTCATCTTTGGAGATAACCATAACTTCTGTTTACTTAATATTTATTGAAAGACCTCTTTCTCTTCTTGACTGGTGTAAAGTACTGACTAAAGCTTGAAGTTTATCATGAGAGTCTGCAACAAGTGCTGTATCATCAGCATAGCTGATATCATTAATATTGACTCCTTCAACTTTAATTCCTTCCATATCTCTGAGATCTCTCATTATCATTTCACTATATAAATTGAAGAGATCAGGTGATAACACACAACCCTGTCTTACACCTCTCTTGATGTGCCGTGTCATTTTCTACTTTCACTGATTCGTCATTTTCTACTTTCATTGATGCCTCTTGATTCCAATATAAATTCTTTATCAATCTTAGATCTTTCCCATCGATATTTATCTGTTCCAATATCCTTATAAGGTCTACATGTCTAACCATGATCAAAAGCCTTTTCATAGTCAACAAAACAAACATATAGATCTTTTCACTTCTATTGCTCTCTTCATCAACATTCTCAAAATAAAAATTGCATTTCTTGTCCCTTTATCTCTCATAAAACCACACTGCTCATTGCCAATCTCTGGAGTATCTTATTTCTTATTCTATTCAAAACAATCCTTAATATTATTTTTGTGATCTGACTCATGATACTGATAGTCCGGTGTTTATTGCACTCAAGTGTTCCTGGTATTTTTGGCATTGTGATAAATGTTGATTTGTACATCTGTGTTGCAGGCTCTCCATCTTCATATATTCCTTCCACTATTTCCATTAATATATCAATGATGTATTCTCCCAGAGCTATCAACATCTCTGCTGCTATTCCATCATCACCTGTTGCTTTATCGATTTTCATTTGTTTTAAAGATGCCTCTATCTCTGATCTGATTATATTTGGTCCCTCTCCGTTGTCATTGAAGTCTAGATGTTCTATTCTATCATCATCAAATAATTCTCCAATACATTCCTTCCATCTTTCCAATATTTCTTTTGACTTCATTACTATGGTTCCATCCGCTTTTTTGATACCAGTTCTGATACTTCTCTTCTTTTTAAAAGTAATTTCTTTCACCTTATCATACTTTCTCCGTTCATCCCTTTTATCCAAATCTTCTACCTCCTCACAAATCTCATCCATCCATTTCTCCTTTGCCCCTTGTGCATTCCCTCTTAATAGTTCTATCCAGAGCTCTATATCTATCTTCATTTTACCCTTCTGTTGCCTTCTTTCATCCATCATTATCAAGAAATCTTCTGTCATCCATTCTCTCCGAGCTCTCCTTTCTGTTGCTGGTATTATTTCATTACCTTCTCTAATTGCATTTTCCATATTTTGCTACTTTTGCTGAGGATGTTGGAGCACTGGGCCTTCCTCCTTAAACTGGTCATATCTATTTCTTACAATTATATTATATTGGTTCTTCATTTCCTCTGTTTTCAATAATTTCAGTTGCCTCTTTGATTTAGGTGTACTCTTCCTCTGATTTTTCAACTTAACCATCACTGTTGCCACGACTGGTACATGGTCACTATTACAATCGGCTCCTGGGTAGGTTTTCACTTGCTTGACAGAGTTCCTAAATCTTTTATTGATGGTTAGAAAGTCTATTTGGTTTATAACTCTGTCACCAGGGCTTTTCCATGTCCAGAGATGTCTTGGGTGGTGTTTAAACCAGGTGTTTGACATAAACATATACTCATTAGCATTTAAGTCAGTAAGATAAAAAAAAATAAAAATCAGCATTAAAGAATTATCCTTAAATAAAAACCGACATCAAACCCTACTGAAAGGGTAACTTTTCCATTTCTTAATCATTCCTGTCAATTTTTGGGATTTGTCTGGTCGCCTAGTAGTCAAAAATTCTTCTTACTGGGCGACAACTTTTCTTCACTGGGCGACCATTTGTTCGCCCAGTTATAATGTTAAAATATGCACAGATTCAATGTAAGAAAGGAAAATGATAAAATTAAGATTATCTTTTGCATACAGCTAATGATTCCGTCCATTAGCATAAGACATCGATCACACCGCCTTCTCTCATTCTCATATCAGGAAAATCTCTTGAAACGCCAGAAGAAAACCCAGTCTTTCTTTCCTTGCATATTGTAATAATGTTCTCATTTTACACGGAGAGCTAAATCAGGAAGGAATCATGGATGCGACAAAGTAGCCACAGGAGAAAAAATTCTACGGTTTCTCCTACACACGAGCTTACATGCAAGATTATTCTACTCTGACGACTGCCTTGTTGCCCGTTCATTGGCAATAGCACATGTGTGGGGTTGTGAAGTCCTGTGTACGCAAGACGAACATTTGAATCCCAGCTTAGGTCACGATGTCTTCGTGATGGATAAATCGTCATATAGGACTAAACCCCTCCATTAGGAATCGTCTATTGCTCCGTGATGGCTTCATTTACTTTACATGTTTAAGGATGGTTCTTCCGGGGTTATCGGTAAAAAAGGTAGAAATATGGCATTTGTAATGAGACTGTATTAAAAAGAAATAGCTTTTATTAATAGCATAGGAGATCGTAAGTGATTCTAAAAACACCTCTCAATAAAATCTTAATTTATCAGCATAACTTTTATAAACAAGTTTAATCAGGTCACGAGTCACATATTATTATTATTATTATTATTATTATTATTATTATTATTATTATTATTATTATTATTATTATTATTATTATTCAGAGGAGGAACCCTACTCATATGGAATAACCCCACAGGGCCCATTGACTTGAAATTCAACTTTCCAAATATTTTGTTCATTAGGAAGTAAGAGAATGTAGAGAGAAAGGTAGAAAGAAGAGCTCTCACTATTAAAAAAATAAATCAATAAATTAATAAATAGATAATAATGTATTAAAATGCAAGGAGAATAACATTAGGGTAGCAATTCATTGCATCTTCCCTTAAACTTTAGAAGTTCCAATTGCACGACATCCTCAGGGAGACTGTTCAACAGTACAACGGTGTGAGGAATAAAGGTCCTCTGGAACTAAGAAGTTCGACAGCAAGGCACATTTACTGCATATTGGTGCTACGGTTCAGCGAATCTGGTTGCTCTAGGTAGGAAAAAGGGATCAGGAATCATTTGTGAGTGTGAAAGATCTCTGTTACAATACAACTAATGAAAAAGTGACAAACAAGAGGCCATGCGTCGATGGTCCAAGTCATAACTGCTATCTAATAGAGACATATGAAGCAGACATCCACACCGGAGAACAGTATTCTAGTAAGGAAGCACAAATTACCTAAAACAGGTTGCACTGATTTCATCACTGTTATAAATATATGAGGCCTTACGAACTATACCTAACTTTCGTGCAACATTTTCTGAAACTTTCATCAGACGGTTCTCAAAAGTTAGGTGAGAGTCAAAATTTATACCTAGAGTAATTAAAGCTTCAGACTCATTCAGCTAAGTCTCATCCACCTGAAAGGGAGGATGGGGTGGAAAATCTGTACGAGATCTGCTAATCAATAGTTTTTTTTCGTTTTATAGAACCTTCTCAAATCTATCCCGTATCTGTACTTGAATGACAATGAAAACGGGAGCCATGTCTAGTTAAAGATGGTGGACAGCTAGGTGGTATGAGATCAAGGGAGTGGATGAAAAGTAAAAGGTAGAATGCAGTGCAACCGCTGTATTGGAGGAATAATAAAGAGAACCTGCATTACGTTCTGAAGTACGTGCTTCGATACTTGCTTTGAACTTGAAATTGAGAGAATGGACTGTCGTGCAACAATGACTTAGTTTGAAGACTAAAACTGGAGATTTTCACGACTGCCATAATTTCATTTAACTTGGGGCCCCGAGACAAGAGGGAAGACGTCTTCAAGTTCAGTATCTTTCCATTAAGTGGCCCTGATTCCATCCGACAGTGCAGGTAACACTAGTAAAAGTAAAATGAAAATGCGATATGACTAGATTAGTGTAATTAAAACCTAATAAAAACACGAATATGCTTAACAAATAAATAGTCAGTAATGAATTTTGTGATTATAAAACAATCCATCGAAAAAATTATCTCAATTTATCACTGTATGACAATCATCAAGATCGAATCGCAACGGATCGTGATTTTTATTGTTAACCAAGTATTGCCAATTTGGCAACACATTTAGCATTGTATGTTTAGGCACATGTAAAAATACTCACATGTATTATCATTGCCAGGAGCAGTAGGGAATCTGTAATCTTAGTATATATATACATACTACATTCAATATCATCTCTGCTGCTACATAATTAATATCATTGTTAGGATATTAGTAACTGTATCTGGCTACAGTAGTAGGCGACTAGAGAAGAAGAATAACAACAGACGCCGACACAGCGGCATAACCGAATGGTTATATCTGTCTACCCCGAGTGACCATAAATCAATGAAATACTGATCGTATAAGGCGTTCTCCTATACGATCATTTCTTTGATAAAATGAGCTCAGGTCAGGGTTCAAGGTTCAAGCTCCGCATAATACAGATAGTGGTAGTAATTTTTGAGGGTATCAGTTTGGGGTGGAAAAAGCTAGTGTGAGGTGAAAAGTAAAGGAACTAAGAAGCAAAGGGTGGAATCAGATCTGGATTAAAAGGTAAGGTACCGTTGTTTTGTTGGTTGAGACATCCAGCGTGGTCAGGGTCTAAAACATGGCGGAAGGCGGCAAGCAAGTCATGAAAATCGAAATCAGAACGAAGACCAAGGGTAAGCAGGAAAAACTCTCAGATAAGTCCAGAGATAAAAAGCAATCGAAAAAACTCTAGAAGAAGCGACGTGTCATTGCTGACATTAAAGAAATCTCAAAAGCTGGGTACACGGACGACAACAGCAGGTTACTAGACCTGGACCACGAGGAAGATTGCTTGCCACGTCACCCAAAAGGACACAACGGAGGAGAAGGAAGAGGAGTCATCGTGCCCATGTGGGTTATGCAATGTCCAGCTTGGCCCAGAGGACGAAAGTGCAGAATGTGATAAATGCAAAAAGTGGTTCTGTATTCAGTGCCTAAATGCAAACACAGCCCTAACCAAGTCTCAAATGAAGAACTTCCTGAGATCAATAAAAATGACAGAAAAAGTCAAGGGCCTATATTGGTATTGCATAAGATGTTGTGAGGAAGAAAACACTAGTAAGTGTGTAGAATGTAAGAGAGGATATAGGACAAAAGGTGAAACAAGTCCAGATGAGGAAAGGGCAATGAAAAAGGCATTAATCACAAAAAACCCAGATCATAAAGAATCTGGAAAGTATGGTGCACGAATGGATAAAACCACAGAGAAAGTAAAAAGGAGAAGAAATTAGTAGAAGAAGAGCTACTGTTAATGAAAGAAGACAGCAGAGCATACAAAGAAAAACTAGAAAAAGCAATTGGAGAAATTGCTGAAAACAGGAGGACAGTCAGTAATCAATGGACGTTCATAGAAGACCTGAAAACCCTAAACGAAAACTTAGTAAAGGACATGGAAAAAAAAGAAGAAACAACCATAGAAAATCCACAAAAAACAATGCCTGAATCAGACAGAAACTCTCCTAACCCTGAAGAGGAGCAAAATTTAAACAGTTCTTGAAGACCTAACAGGAGACAGGTACAACGAGAGGAAGTGAAGGAATCCAAGGGAACCCAAAATGAGCCTACTGACAAGGAGAGGCCAACAAGAGCAATGTGCAGGTTCTTCAGAGCTGGTAAATGCATGAAAGGAGATTCCTGTGAGTACCTGCATAATTGGAAGAGCAGAACCTATAAAAAGAACCCAGTACAGTCAGGACAGAAAAGAATTGGGCCAAAGGATAGCATGTAGGCTCTTTTCAAGGGGGCACTGCAAATATGGCATGAATTGCAAATATAGGCACAGCAGGATCAGTAGCCAAAATAGGGATATGGGAAGAATAAATGAAGCTGGCCTAAGGGTAGAATGTAAGTATTTCAAAGAGATTTATTGCAAATATGGTAGAAACTGTAAGTACAATCACAGAATAAGAAGTCAAAATAAGGAGATAATAAATGAAAGGGGAAATTACTCAGAAAGAACCAAGAGCCAAAACAAAAAGAATGAGATGGGATGAGGATGAGGACATGTGCCAGTACTACATAAATAGGGAACCATGCCCATGGGACGAGAGAGGTGTGCCGTTTCAGGTGTTACAACACACAAAACCCTGAAAGGAGTAGCCAGATAAGGAAAACAACTCAAGAAGACACTACAAAACAAGAAATGGAAAGGCTAAGAGAGAGAATGGAGGAAGTAGCGCACAAGATCCATTTTTAGAAATGAGGAATATGCAAGTAGAGAAGCTAAACCCAGTTTCATGGGCAGAAGTACTAAGAAACCCCATAATAGACAACACGAGAGGGCAATACCTAGAGAGAAGACAGTAGAGAGAAAAGAGGACAAGACAAAAAAACAAATGTAAGAAGACAAGAAGAAGTATAAAGAAAAAAAGACTATATACATGAACTGTAGAATATACTATGTAAATATTAGGGGCATAAAGTCAAAATTAGAATCCCTAAAAGAAATAATCGAAAAGGTGGACCCAGTAATTGTGTGTTTAACAGAAACTCACTTACATGAAAATGAGTATGTGGAAATAACTGGCTACAAAGTATTTCATAACAATAGAAAGAAAGATGGAGGAGGAGTCATAATAGGCATTAAAATGAGCTGGCAAGTGTCACAGTCCAAACCAAAGGAGAAAACATATCTCACGAATCCATCTGGGTCAGCATTAACAATGGCACAAACAAGATAAGACTAGGCGTCATATATGCCCCTCAGGAAGGTAAGTGCAAAATGACCAGCTGAAAAGTATGTACTCCTCAATAGAAGAAGAAATAAATAAAGCAGAAGAAAACAGTGAAAAAGTCATGATCCTTGGGGAATTTAACTGCAAAATAGGAAAAAATCATCTCTAACAATAAGGAAGAAGTAACAAAAGGAGGAAAAGAATTGCTGAAACTTATTAGACAAAATAAACTTATGGTGATAAATAATCATAGAAAGTGCAAAGGAACATGGACAAGAATACAAAACACACAGAAGTCTATTATAGATTATGTAATGATAAAAGAAGACGATGAAGAAGGAATACAGATAATGGAAATAGACGAAACAAAAGAAATAACTCCCTACAGAATATCATCTGAACTGGTACACTCTGACCACTGTGCTGTGAGAGTGGTCATGAACTGAGATTAGTGTGGGAGAGAAGCAGGAAGAAAAATACAGAGTAGACATTAAAAAGCTAAAAGAGTGCAGAGACAGACAAGCCTTGGTAGACATAGCAAGAGAAAAAGGTGACATAAAAAAGAAGTACACCAAATGGCAAACAGAACTAGACAAAATATTAAGCAAGTGCATGAAAAGATGCAAAGAGAAAAAGGAAAGAAAAACAAAAGTATTAAGAGACCTAATGAGGGCCAGAAGGAGGATCAAAAGAGAGAACAAAAAGTCTAGAAGTACAGAAGAGAAGAGGCTAAGGCAAGTACAGGAGAGATTAATAAGTGAATATATTATTAGAGAAAAAAGGAAGGAAGATGGAATCAGGATTAAGGAAACAGCAGCCGAAATAAAATCGAAAGGGGGAGTAAATGGAGCAGCCTTCTGGGACTTCAAGAAAAAACTTGACGTCACAAAGTCAAACAACATGGTGGCAATAAAAAATAAGGAAGGGAAAATAATAGAAAATGTGAAAGAAATTAGAAGAGAATATGAGCAATATTACAAAGATTTGTTCATATTAGACAAAACCTGAAGATAAAGTATAGGGAAACTGGCAGAAGAAATTAATATACAATACCAGAAATGGATGTCCCTATGCGGGAAGAGAAAACGGAAAAAAATCCAGAGGTCAAGCATTCAAAGAAGTAGAAAGAGCAGTAAGCAAGCTGAAGAATAAATATACCCCGGACAGCCAAGGAATAAATAACATAATGATAAAAGTATGGGGACAGAAATTACCGAAAGCCTGGCACTCTTAATTGGGCAAATAGAAGAGGAGTTAAACACTCCCCGACGAATGGGAGAAAATGAAAATACTATCACTTCACAAAAAGGAAGCAAATTAGAATTAGAAAACAAGAGGGGAATATTTATCACGAGTAACATAAGCAAGGTATTTGAAAAAGTGAGGTTGGAATTAACAAACGAAAAAAATAAACCAAAAGATAAGCCGATTCCAATGTGGTGGCATAGAAGGAAGATCACAGTTGATCACCTGCTAACCCTGAACGCAGTGATTGACTACAACACAGTGCTTGGAGCCTGACGACGTACATATGGTTTGGAGATGCGCATAAATGTTTTGACAAACTAGACCTGAAGGACTGCATTAAAGAGATTGGGAAAATGATAGGATGGAAAGATGCACTGTTGATAAGAAAGATGAATGAGAACGGCAAAGCAGTCATAAGATGCCCTGCGGGAGAAACAGGCGCTATCGAAATTACAGAAAATGTAAGGCAGGGTACAATTTACGGCCCAAAACTATGCAGCATAGCAACAGACAAAGTGAATGAAATAAGCAGGAAGAACATAACAATCATAAGGAATATAGAAATAGAGTCCCTAATATTTGTTGATGATATAATGTTCCCCACCAGCAGGAAAGAAGGTATAGAAATGGCAATTGGCAACTGCCGCAGCCTGGAGCAACTGAAAAAGTTCAAATTTAACACTAAGCCAAGCAAGTCAGCAGTGCTGATAATAGATAGAAGAACAAAGGGCCAGACAGTCCACATAAGAACAGAATTAAAAAACGGCCCAATTAGTAGTGTAAGCGAATATAAATACCTAGGAGAGTGGTACACCCAAAATGGTTCACAAGAAACAAGTATTAAATCGAGAAAACAAAAAGTAGAGTACCTACTAAGAGAAATAAGAAAAAATGGAGACGTAAAGAAAGTAGGAAATATGGCATTAGAAGTAAGGAAAAAAGATCTATGAAACAGTAGTGGTCCCAACATTATTTGCCAACATAGAGACCTGGAGCAACTTAACAGAAAACGAGTCAAACGCTCTAGAGCAAATGCAATACAGGATCCTCCGAGGAATGTATGAACAGCCAAAGGGCACGCCCTACTGGGGAATTTTATGAGTCCGGCATATGGGCAGTTGCCTATAGAATTGAATACAAAGAAAATAATGCTATTCCACAATATTATAAATTCAGACAAGAAAAGGTTAATCAAAGAAATAGTAGAAGAGAAGACCAGTTAAGAGCCCCTACGGGCTGTGCTGGACAAAAGGCATAGAAAAGATAGGTAAAAAAGTACAATATAGATATAAATGGAATGGAAAATATGCCAAAAAGAACTGAAACAGGAAATTAAGAGAAGAATAACGCAAGATATCGAAAAGACATTGGAAGGAAAGAAGAGAGAAATGAAGAAGCTGAGATTCATAGATAACTTTGAAGAAAATAAGTATCTAACTAGAGACAAAGGATGCATGCTTAATAATGAAAACCAGGCTGAATATGTTGGACCTGAAAGCTAACTACCGGGGAAGATATAAGGATGAGGTCTGTGATAACTGCAGAATAGAGGAGGACAGCACAGAACATTTGTTCAGGTGTAAAACCTTACAAAAAATAGAAAACTTAACATTAGAGACTCTGAAAGCCCCGAACAGAAAACTAGTGGAATACATAAGAATAGCCATGAAAATAAAGGACGTCACCAACCCAGAAAACAACGGCACCAGTTAAAAAGTAACAGTAACGTAAAAAGGAGGAGTAATAAAAGTAAATAAATTCGAAATATTAAGGATCATTTGGGAGGTTAAGGGGTAGGGTGCTAAATTAAATGAAAAACTGTTAAATAATATATATAATGTAAAGTAAAAATAAAACTGAGAAAAATTGTATTGATATAAAGTAAAGTAAAAATAAAAGTGTAAAAATGTATTCAAGGGAATAAAGCTTCGCACCTCATGAGAATCGTGTAGTGTGCCCGCAACTGTGTTTGTGGAGTGAGCGCTTAGGAACCAGGAACGCGCTTAGGAACCGAACCTCTCTGTATCCTCTTGTATACGTTATGTGGTGATTTGAGAAACCACACACAATTTCTGTGTGTGTGTGAATCCATGCAGAGTTTCTGTGATTGAAGACTTAATTTGTTTTGTTGTTCGTGTAACCTAAAAGTGAAATTTAAGTTTGCTGAAGCATTGGAACATTAGTTTGTATGAAAAAGTGTGTGTTTTGGCATAAAGTTTGTTATGAGATTGCCCTTCTGTACTTGAGTTTATATTTGAGATTGTAATTTTGTCATCATCAGTATGAAACCAAAATTGTAATGTTCCATTTTGTCATGAGTGAAAGTATTAAATTTGTAAAGCTAATTTGAATTTATGAAGGGACAATATTTTGTAACGCTTATCTCATTATTTAACTGTGACTTATTTGCCACGAGTCATTTCTAATGTCGTTGTTTCCCGGCAGGCAGAAGGCGTCTGGAACAGCTACAGATAAGTCTTCCATGTTTGTAAGACTATGTTTTTTCGAAAAAGATAGTCATGTCCTATCTCCAAGACCTTGGTAGCTGTGGGAATCATATTTGTAAATCTTATATTCATTGAGATTTCAGTACCTTAGCAATAAGCTTTAGTAATACCTACCTATGACTGACTTGTTTGAGATTTTCATTAACTAGAGTACCCTGATAGCCTATTTCGTGTTCACATTGCTTACATATCAAGTGGACTCTTGATTTTCATACTAGGTATATATCTGTTAGTTACATTTAAATAATAAACGTGATGTTCAGTAAGGTGAGGCATTAAAGCCTGTGATGTAATTTTGGTGTACTAGATATATATATATTTTTCTTAATTATATTTTGTTATAAATTTGTAACAAGCTTTTCATTTGAACCTAGACCTAATAGTAGTAGCTATATCTTGCATCAAGTCAACAAGCTACGGTAGGCGCTGGGTTGTTAGCCTAAGCTTAGAACTTATGGTGATTGTACAGTCGCGTTCATTAGTGACGATACTGTGTACTTTGATTATCGTTCACAAGTGAAAAGAATTATTTTGATTTTTTATAAACTTATTTTGAATTATAAGAGCAACACAGTACATATATTAATACTATACATAATATAAAAATAAAATAAAATCTTCACTACTCAAAAGTTTGCCTTTCTGGATATTATACACGAAATAAAACGAAACATTCTGAAATGTGAACGATAACATCAGGGCTGGCAACCACACGCAATTTCCCGAAACAATAACAGCACGAGAAAATTCATGCACCCTGACTCCGAAAGGTTGGCACGCCTGAAAAGCCGCCAAAGCAATGTGCAACTTGTCACGTGACACAGTGGTGGTGCTCCCTGCTCAGTATTTAGCCTACTTTAGCTGACCTGACTTCACGTTGTGATGATGGAGCATCTTGGGCGACTTCAAATAAATCCTGGAGCCAAAAGACAAGAAACCTCATTAGCTATACGGAGAGTCATAATAGAACTGCATAAAAATAATATCCTCCCATAGAAATTAGCCGCAAATTAAATATCAGTCGGACAACAGTATTCAGGTGGATCAAACGGTTCAACGAAGAAGAGAACCTCCAGAATCAGCCTAGAAAAGGTCGACCCTGATGCACTACTAGAGAGCAGGATGAACAGATCGTTGCTAAAGTTATCTCACAGCCTATAACAACTGCTGCGAAAGTGAATCAGGAATTAGGTCTTCAAATCTCTAATGTTACGGTGAGAAGGAGATTACACAACCAAGGAATTCATCACCGCAGACCGGCAATCAAACCCTCCTTGTCTCAAAATCACCAAGAGCAACGAGTAGCTTTCGCTCTTCAGTATCTACCGTTTGAGTCAGGATTCTGGGATAACATTATATGGTGTGATGAGAAGACTTTTTGCTAGCGACGATCATGGTATACTCCACTGCTGGCGACCTAATAAAACAAGGTAAGTAAATAATACCAATAGTTTTCATGTAGGCTTAGGCCTATGTGTATCATGAACTTTCTTTACTACACTGATTAAATACCTACAAGGTAAGTAATTAATACCAATAGTTTTCATGTAGGCTTAGGCCTATGTGTAACATGAACTTTTTTACTATATTGATTAAATAACTGCAAGGTAAGTAATTAATACCAATAGTTTTCATGTGGGCTTAGGCCTATGTGTAACATATGAACGTTCCTTACTACACTGATTAAATACCAACAAGCTCCTTAAAATATAACTTTTCTTTTTTGCTTTCAAGGATAACATTTCAAGCCTATTGGAATTCTAACGAATTACCTATCGAGAGTGAGAAAACAATCTCAATATCAATGTAAATTCCTTATTGCTCATTTTTATTAATAGACTATTGGTGATATTCAGCGTTGATATTTTCTTCGTTTTTACTTGCGATAACATTTTTTTTTGTGTATCTCAATCTCTAGGTTCAATAAAGAAAATATTCAACCGTCGCGGCGAAGTGGAAGAATTTCTGCAGGATTATGGGGATGGATGGCTGCGTGTGGACCAGGGGAACTGATTCCCATCGACGAGCGTTTAACCGGACAGCAATATGTGAAATTCTGGATGAAGTCCTGATCCCATCAGTGAGGAAACTTCTACTACCGGGTCATTTGCCAGTCTATCTTGTAATGGACAACTCTTCTGTTCATAACTCGAAAGTGGTCAGCGAATGGTTTGCTGAACAGAACAATGTTATACGTATAGACTGGCCAGCTAAATCTCCTGACCTCAATCCGATAGAAAATCTTTGGGGACAAATGGTAAGGGAATGGGATACTGGGACAATAAAAACAAAACCTGCACTGATCAAACACTGCCTATCTGTGTGGGAGTCATTAAGACCGAAAAGAGGAATGAATAATTATTGTCAAAGGTTAGTAGATTCAATGCCAAATAGACTAAGAGCTGTGATTGACAATGATGGAGGTCATACTAAATATTAGACTAATTTTTTTGTTATTCATATTTATGTCATAGGTTAATAATGTATTATTTCATCTTTATAAAAAAGGGAAATTTATTTACTTTTATACCAAAGGGAATATTAATTCATATTATACCAAAGGAATATAAATTTACTATTACTTTTTATTCACTATCATAATGTGTAAGACACAGTAGGAAAATTAAATTGTTTGACGAACTTTTGTTAACTGTGAGAAAGAGAGACTATTTTTATGCTTCATATTTCCGTTGTGTTCTTGTGATTGCATGAAATATAATTTATATTTAGTTTCTTAGGGCATTTCACGTTTCATAATTCATTAAAATCTTTATGTGAATTATTGTTTCTATTCCTTTTATCCTTTATGATTCAGTTAAATAACAATAGACTTGCATCAATACTTATTATATGCAAGGTAAGTAGGCATTAAGCCTACAATGAACAACTTAATACAAACAAATGTCCAAGGACCAATAGGCCTAGTAATGTGATTTAATTCAAAATGAGAGCTTGAATAGTGAAACTATACATAATTAATAACGCAAAAGCTTTGCTTTTTGTTATTTTGCTTTTTACTTTTAACTTTTTCTCAAGTAAAAACATAGAGCCCCGGAAATCACAAGTAAGCCACTACGATAATTAGAAAGATAACGTGTCCCTTTAAATCAGTGACTCCTCAGCAACTATGCTGCCTGTGCACCTCCCATGCCGTAGTTGCCAGATGTTGCTTTCTATGTTGACAATTTGTCCGAAAATCTAGATTGAGAGTATCGTAAGTTTTGAACGTGACTGTACCAGTGGGAGTAAGCCACTACAGTACCTGTCAATATACAGATTTAGTATAGTACTAAGTACCTCAGAAACTTTACAGTTCATAAGTAACATCTAGGCTAGTGATTACTTAGCTAACCTAGAGTAACCTATCTATTCTAATGTGTTATCTTCACCACTGAATGAATAGTTCTGCTAGCCCAACATCACTTGTTGGATGAATGATCAGTCTTATGTTCTGTAGCTTGCAGTTAAAGGGTGGTTGTAGACTGATTCAATACAGGGTGACAGCAAGCACCACTGGAAGCAGTTGTTTAGCCTAGTAGGCTATATTGTATTCACCACACGTTAATTCTGTTCGAGAATACATTACCATTTTAAAAGAACCTGCGGTATTCATTCAGTACCTTATACTGGGACTTACACCCAAAGAAGATGGCGCAGTGATTATGGGAAAGTGGTAAAAACTCGAAAGAAAAGTTTTAAGGAAAACCCCGCCATCAGCTCAGTGTTTCGCCAAGTGAACTGTAAACTTTTTCGTCATTTTCAAAGTGATACTGACTTTACAGTTACTTGCAGTGAAGTGTATAAGTGCAGTGTAGTGCATAAAGTGTAGTGTGGCAGTGTTACGGTGTGTATTACATTTAGGGACTTTTATTCATCATTTAATGAGCACACGGCCCCTCTTCATGTCCGTTTCTGCTTCCTGATACGTCACCTCTCATCACCTCTCAAACACCGTCATTGGGTAACTGATCACACTGTCACACGCACGCACGCACTCGGCGACTCTGCGGAGAACGGCAGTCATTTCTCCCGCCTTCCTCCTCCATTCCGTGACGTCATCTCCTTCACTGTTACGTCATCACTGGCGACACATCTTATGATGGGAGGCAAAAACAAGAATAAAGATACTACAGGGATTTCTACGTCTTCTGAGGATATCGGAGCTACAAGTATGGATTCTTCTATCAACCCCTCTACCTCTTCAGCCTCAACCAATGATGTTTTAATGCAATTGTTGCAACAACAGCAGCTGCAACAGCAACTCATGCAGCAACAACAGCATTTTATGCAACAACATCAACAAATGGCTCAAATTTTGGCTAATATACAGCAGGGTATTCACACAACTCCCACAACTCCCACAACTCTCACTACAAGTGCACCAAAAGCTCAGGTTCACTTACCTGAGAAGCTAAAACTGGATGTTTCACTTAGAGGAGCTCAAGAATGGAAGTTAAAATGGAGCGATTATACAACCCCTTATTGATTTTCATACATTGTCTCAACCAAAGCAGTTTGCTTCTTTGAGACTTTGCTTAGAAGATGAAGTTTTGCGTGTCTTAGATCACACTTTGGGAGTGAAACCTGATTCAACTCTACCTGTGGACGACATAATCAACAAAATTATAACCCACATCAAGGAACAGAGGAATGAATCTCTGAGAAGATTGAATTCACCAAATGCAGGCAACAACCTGGGGAGACCTTCGACAACTTTTGGGTAAGATTGAAGCAAATTGCTGATGATATTGACTTGTGGAAAGGAAGCAATTGTGTTGATAATCAGCTGAAACATGCAATACTTGTTGGCTTAACAGATAATGAAACAGTGCAGCATTTATTAAGAATGAAAGCCAATACATCATTATCTGACTTCCTGACTGTTGTTCGTTCTCGTGAAGCAGCACAAAGGACTTCAAGTGCCATACAAATGGAGTATCAACCAGCTAAAGGCACAATGAATGCAATTTCAACATACAAGAAGAGTATGAAGAAACAAAATCATCGAAACATGCAAGAAGCCTCATCAAATAAGAAAGCAACCCCAGAAGAAGCATAGCAGAAGAAAACAAACACGGGTCAATCTTGTTATTGGTGTGCAGGTGATCGTCACCCTAGAAACAAGTGCCCAGCAAAGGACGCAAAGTGCACAACATGCAGAAAAAAAGGACATTTCGCAAAGATCTGCTTCAAGTCCCAGCAAAGCAATTCAAGAGGACATCCATCTAACAAAAGGGCAATCAAAATCAAGGATCATATCAAGTTTAAAATCCGAGGCTAATGTCAGAGCCATCAATGCTGGAAAAATAGGACCACCTTGTCCTGTAATTCCATTACAAATAGTATTCGGGAACAAGCAAGGACTATTAGATGTAATTCCAGACACAGGATCAGACACAACTGTTATAGGTAGACAACACTTACAAAGCTTGGGAATTCAACTAAAACATTTGGACTCGTCTGATACCCTGAGACTACGAAACCCTGATGACAGCGATTTCAACGGTTACGTCCTGGGATCTATGCAAGCTACTATGACGTATGGGAATGAGAGCACGACTGGATGGATAAATGTCATGTCCAATCTCTCCCGACCCTATTATCATGGTCTCACGCTCAAGCCCTTCGGATTTTACCACAGGAATTTCCTCAACAAATACCGAAGAAGAGTGAACAAGGTCAAGTAAAGCACGTATCTCAAAACAACTCCCTGCCGCAGCCGTCCTCATCTTCAGGATCACCGTCAAGAAAGTCTTCAGCAGACATCAAGAGTGAACTTCTTCAGCAATTCCCCGATGTGTTAGTAACAAAGGGTGACCTTAAGAATGGCATCATACTTAAAAAAATGTCTGGTTCGCCTATGAAAATACATCTCAGGGAAAACGCAAAGCCATTTGCCATTCATACCGCAAGACAAGTGCCATACTCTTGGCAAGAAGACGTCAAGAACGAACTAGAAGCAGTGGTCACTCAAGGTATTATAGCACCAGCAGGAGATCAGCCATCTGTGTGGTGCCATCCTATGGTTGCAGTTCCCAAACCAAAAGGAGGTGTGCGGATCACTGTGGACATGACGAAACTTAATACTCAAGTGGATCGTCCAACCCACCCCTCACTGACGCCACAGGAAGCCATGAGGCGTATCGATCGAAAAGCAAAATATTTTACAACATTTGACGCACTACATGGCTTCTGGCAAATACCACTGGCGGAAGAAGACCGTCATCTTACAACATTCATCTCCCCACTAGGACGCTTCACATTTTGTCGAGGACCAATGGGCCTTTGCTCAACTGGTGATGAATATAACCGTCGAGGTGACGAAGCTTTGTCAGGAATACCTAACCTCGCTAAAGTTGTCAATGATATCATCATATGGATGACGACCTTGAAAGTCATTGCCAACGTATCAAAGACGTTTTGAACGATGTCGTGTTCATGGAATAACTTTGAATGCTGAGAAAATGTGCATTGCTTCTCCCAGTGTATCATTTTGCAGATATACCATTTCTGAGACAGGTATAGCAGCTAACAAAGATCAAATAAAAGCAATCACTGAGTTCCCTACACCAGCTAATATCACAGACTTAAGGTCATTCATGGGACTCGTAAATCAATTGGCTGAATTCACTCCAGACATCGCTTCAACCGCACAAGTTCTTCGACCACTTATGAGCCCAAAGAATTCATTTATATGGACATCAGATCATAACGCAGCTTTTCTGAAGACGAAGAAAGCACTTGCAGAACCCCCCATATTGGCGCATTTCGACCATACTCTACCAACGGTGCTACAGACAGACGATCAAGACTCAACGGTATTGGTTACGCCCTCTTACAAGAACATGCAGGTGTATGGCGTTTGGTCCAATGTGGATCACGTTTTTGGCAGATGCAGGAAAGCAGGTACAGTACAATCGAATTGGAAATGCTTGCAGTAGTGTGGGCCATGAAGAAATGCAAATATTATCTCCTAGGTCTAGCACAATTTAGTCACATAACTGACCATAAAACACTGATTCCACTACTAAACTCATATACATTGGACTGTATCGAAAATCCAAGACTACAGAGACTACGAGAGAAAATTTCAGGATACGTCTTCACTAGTACGTGGCGCAAGGGCAAAGACCTCTGCATACCAGATGCTCTTTCACGTGCCCCAGTGGACACACCTACAGAAGATGACGTAACCCTGGGAAATGAGACAAGTATGTGCATCAGAAGTGCCGTAATACGCAGCAACGCCACTATAAGAAACCTCTCTATCTCTGCAGGACCAGTTACAACTACTCAAGACACTTCATCTAGTGGCCCCATCCTGGAAGAAATACGCCGTGCAGCACTCATCGACAAAACCTACAAACAGATCGTCGAACAAGTGATAACAGGATTTCCCCCCTCAAACAAGGCACTTCCAGAAGATCTATTACCTTACTGGAAAGTACGTGACCAATTATCTTTAGATGGGAACCTCATATTATATGGTGCAAGAATCCTAGTGCCACAAAACCTTCGACGACAGGTTTTGACGAGACTTCACGACAGTCATCGCGGTACTGAAGCAACCAAACGACGAGCAAGACAAACCGTATGGTGGCCAAGTATCAATAATGACATCTCTAATGTAGTTCGCACATGTGAAGCATGTCAGGTCATGCTCCCAAGTCAACAAAAAGAATCATACCTCATCAATACTGACACACCCTCCAGACCGTTTGAGTCCGTGTCTGCAGATTTCTTCAGCGTTGCTGGTAGGGCTTACCTCGTCTATGTTGACAGATACTCAGGATGGCCAGCAGTCGGTCATTGTGGAAATGATACTACAACGTCCAAAACTATTCAACTTTTCAGGACTTTCTTTAGGGATTTGGGTGTACCCATCAGACTCAGACCGGACGGAGGACCCCAATTCACAAGCCATGACTTCGCTGATTTTCTGAAACGCTGGGGAGTT
>NC_089786.1:29138078-29145578 GCF_040412425.1 Macrobrachium rosenbergii
GCAAGTAACAAATACTGATAAACAGATTTCGTAAACAATACAGAAACGGCAAGGGAACAGTAAGAGTTGTTTATTTCCAGCAAAAGTAACCTCAAGAGACAAAAACAGATTCCTGAAAGATGTTTCTGCTTGTTCCTTCGTAGGTCTTGGTTGCCGATTATTATTATTATTATTATTATTATTATTATTATTATTATTATTATTATTATTATTATTATTATTATTATTATTGTGGTTGTTGTTGTTGTCATGAATATAAGCGGACAAGTTTGAAAACTCATTAAATTGTAAACCAGGTTTCTATAGTATAGAAAATGTCGTATGACTAAGTGAAAACGAGGAAAGCAACAATTTATGGCATGTATGAGAATAAAAACGTATAGCTGTATATAAATAACGCCATGAGTAGAGAAAGAACATGGAATTCCCCCTCTCTCTCTCTCTCTCTCTCTCTCTCTCTCAGCCCATATCTTTTTGTGTTTAAGCATGCGTTTGTTTGTTTAAGGCTTTCCTAATTGAATAAAAGCTGAGTTGTCATCTCACTGAAATCATGCAATGTCACTTTCATGAAACAGCAGCGATAGGTTTCCTTTTGGAGACCTTAGATATTGCTATGATAATGCATTCTATGTGTCAGTTTTAAAATCTGTTTCCTCAGGGGAGGAACAACTTATAAAATTTCGTTTTGATTTTAAGGAACTATAATTTTCTGTTAAGCAATTCTTTCTCTACTCAGAGGACTTCCTGACCTCGCTGTGACCATCTACCTATTAAATCGGACGACCTATTTAGCTGCAAAATTCCTTAAGTGCATTTTTTTATATTGTTTAGAAAACACTGACGTCTGCCTATGCTCAAAACTCCTCATTTATCCGTGACTCAGATTTTCATAACTTAGTATTTAACTATCATGATCATTTCATGGAATACACAAGGTCTGCGAGAATATATATTATGGAATTTGATCGCATAGTATCTATAAAGTGTTTTTTTTTTTTTGCAATATCTGTAAAGTATCACAACAAACGGTTTTCATTTCAATATGAAATCGATATGTGAAGCAATATTGCTGCACCGGTGCCCCATAGAAATCTACGGAAATGTTTCGTCAAATTTCATAGCGTCTATTTCCGAATGTCCATTACCGTTGCAAATAAGTCTCTACTTGCGGATTTACCGGAATTCATTTCAGAGCCATTTCATGTAAATGGAAAATATGAATATACATACATATGAAACCGCTGGCAGCTGCAGCACCTTGTATCATTCTCATAAATAACCGAACCGCTGAGATGAGAGAAATCGAGCCATGAATTTTCTCCCGTCAAGATCAGAATACATATGACACTTTATTTGTTCGGTTTTCAAACATATTTCTGAAGGTGCAGTTTGCATAGCTTGTATAAATTTCTAGTTTTTTTTTCATAAAAATTATCATAGAAAACTTTTGCCTTCAGTCAGGTTTTTTCTATCTAAATTTGATTATCAATATATTGTAATGTTAAGAAGCTCCATAAAGATGAGCTCAGTTTGACTTTATTGAATATTTTTTTTTTATAACCAGGCATATATTTCATTTGGAAACGTGCAATAGAATAAATATTGTATATATGTGACATTCAAGTGTTTGGCCTTAGGATGTTCATGAATTGCACAGAGACGAAATCAATTTGGCCTTTATTGCATATGCATTTTTTTTATACCCGCATATGTTTTATTATGAAAAGGGCCGCAGAATAGTATATACAGAGTTGACATTCAAGATTTTGGTCCTGAGGAGTTTATTAATGACATAGACGAAATCAGTTTGGCTTTTACTGAATGTAATTTTTTTATAACCCGCATATGTTTTATTATGAAATGAGCGCAGAATACTATATAAATAGGTGGCATTCAAGATTTTGGTCTTAAGAAGTTTATTAATGACATACGGATGAAATCAGTTCGGCCCTTATTGAATATGAGTTTTTAATAACCAGGCATATGTTTTATTTGTAAATGCGCTGTAGAATACTAAGCAAAGAAGTGACATGCAAGATTTTTGGCCTTGAGAAGATTAGGAATTCCTCCGAGCCTCTGAAAAAATCTTGCTCTCTGTTCGTCTGCCCTAGGACTTTGCATCCCCATTGCCGGTATCATTTACATTTTTTTTTCCTTTTAGCAAGGGTATTTATAATGTCAAGCCACTTTAATTTTTGCATATGCTACTTGCGGTATTTCTGAAGAAAACACGACTTCTGTTCATGTATTTAACCAAAATCGATTATCAACTTTCACGTGAAGCTCTGTTACTCGACTTTCTTTACAGTAAGTAAGGTAGTCAAGCAGTCAGTTATCAATTCTTCGTTACCAAAATATCTGTAAAAGGAATATCATAGGTATCATAAATTCCACCGCGATCTTCATGAGTTGTCTACAAAAAAAGAAAGAAAAATAGTTCGAATAGCGAGCGTCATTCATTTCTTATATTCCTTAAAACGAATGAAAAACTTTTAAAAGAAATTGCTGGATATATACTGAAGTTCTTAGCAGTCTTCAGGAAGCATCTCCAGCACTTAGATAATTAGCACAGAATAAATACGAAACAGTCATTGTGAATCCCCAGTGTATAAAATGGAAAAGATCGGCAAGTGTAATCACTCTTAATTCATATTTTTGTTGCTCCTACCAGTAATCAACCAAACCGGATCTCTCTGAAATATTTCAAAATGAGGTTTCTACAGTCATGTAATGAAAGCGACGGAATTAATCACCATCGGTGAGTGGTTACATGATGATAATGGTCATAGTTCGCCCAATAACTCCGAAATTTGTAGACCATTGTAAATAGAGAAGCCATGCTGTTGTAATAATGCACAGCTAGAGAAGGCTTTAAATATTTAGCAAAAATATTTAGTTTTTTCTGATTGACTTTTAAATCCTTTCAGCTCGACTCGCTTTTTTTTTATCTTGATATCCACTAATGGAATTGAATCGATTACGTAAAAAAAAAAAAAAAAAAAAGCTCGGTATAGGAAACGTTCGCAATTCGGAACACAAAATTTCAGTACAGGTATTCTTCCGTTTCTCTCGATCTTTCTCCTTTTTTTAAGATAGAAATATTTACGCAACGCAAGCACACACATACACACAGTATTCCTTTCTAGATAGTAAGTCATATGTATACCAAGTTTTGTTGAAGTTGACCGGTGCATTTCAGAGTTATACTGGAACATACACACACACAAACATACATTCATCCATTTTTATATATATAGATATATGCTGGCCGCGTGGGTTAAAATGCGTCCACTGTAGTCCTGAGTTCTTGTCTTCGCTGGTTCGAGCCCACGGGACGGTGGACTTATTATCAACTAAAAAAATTCCCCTTCGGTAACATATATGAAAATATATTATTTCCGAGGTAGAGCGAATTGGATATTAAAGGACGTTTGTAGCTTACTGATTGAATATGAATCACAGTGATGTGATAAAAAAAGTCATAATATGGCTGCGTAGACAAACGCACTACGTGGTTAGCATGGCAGAGGTGGGTGAATATCGTCTCCAAATACAAACTCCTGAGTTCGACGGGCGATTTGTATATGGGAAGACGATATACACTTATACCTCACTTGCTGGCTGCGTGGGTTAAAATGCGTCCACTGTAGTCCTGAGTTCTTGTCTTCACTGGTTCGAGCCCACGAGACGACCAACTTATTATCAACTAAAAAAATTCATCGTCGGTAACATATATGAAAATATATTATTTCCGAGGTAGAGCGAATTGGATATTAAAGGACGTTTGTAGCTTACTGATTGAATATGAATCAGGTGATGTGATAACAAAAAAAGTCATATATATATATATATATATATATATATATATATATATATATATATATATATATATATATATATATATATATATATATATATATATATATATATATATATATATATATATATATATATATATATATATATATATATATATATATATATATATATATATATATATAAATGGGTGTATGTGTGTGTCTGTGTGTGTATGTTCCAGCATAATTCTGAAATACATTGAGCAATTTCAGCCAGACTTGGTATGCATATGACTTACTATCTAGAAAAGAATACTGTACAGGTAAGACGTCACTAGCACCAAGTGGCACAAAGGTGGGTAGGGGTGGGAAGGTCTTCCCTGAAGCTGGGCTGTGTCTGCCCATATACTTAATAACTAAATAAATTCTACGGGTTTATTATGCTTCATTTCGGTATACATTTGACTTACTATTTGGAAAAGAATAGCGTGGGGGTGAGACATCACTGGCACCAAAGGGAGTTGGGGTGGGTAGGGGTGACATGTAAAAGTAACCAAAAACAACAGATATTAATGCCCAATCCATAGTGTTCAAGGTTGATGAGATGAATAGTAACACTCCCAGTGCCCTTCAAGTCCAAGTTCAGCCCTGATAGGAGGAGGGGGGATTGGGCTGAGAAGGTTTGATAATAAAATGTCTAAAATGGCAGTTATTAGTCACTAATCCACAATTTTCAAGGTCGCTGAGATAGATATTGACACTCCATATGTCTATTTAAATCCAATTTCAGACCATATAGGAATGGGGGGTGAGAAGGGGGTGAAATATAAAATGTAAAAAATGCTGGGCAATGTAACTGAAGCAACTATCTTAACAGGACAGGGAGAGAGAGAGAGAGAGAGAGAGAGAGAGAGAGAGAGAGAGAGAGGGAAGAGAGAGAGTAGAGGGGGTATTAGGGAGGAGAAAGAGAGAAAGAGTGAGAAACAGTTGGAGAGAGAGAGAGGGGCGGGGAGAGGAAGTGAGAGAGAAGGTAGAGGGGATGTTAGGGAGGAGAAAGAGGAAAAGAGTGAGGGAGACTTGGAGAGAGAGAGTTTATCAGTTGTCATTCAGAGTTTTTCCAGGCAGCTCCAGGTTGGTTACATGATATATATATATATATATATATATATATATATATATATATATATATATATATATATATATATATATATATATATATATATATATATATATATATATATATATATATATATATATATATATATATATATATATATATATATATATATATATATATATATATATATATATATATATATATATATATATATATATATATATATATATACATATATATATATATATATATATATATATATATATATATATATATATATATATATATATATATATATATATATATATATATATATATATATATATATATATATATATATATATATATATATATATATATATATATATATATATATATATATATATATATATATATATATATATATATATATATATATATATATATATATATATATATATATATATATATATATATATATATATATATATATATATATATATATATATATATATATATATATATATATATATATATATATATATATATATATATATATATATATATATAATATATATATATATATATATATATATATATATATATATATATATATATATATATATATATATATATATATATATATATATACGTGTGTGTATGTATGTATGCATAATAAGTTAATAGCTAATTTGCAATGTTATTAGCTCTGTCCTAATTATACATAAAATATTACGCATTCGGTTTCCTATCCACCTGGGAGGCCTAAATGCAATTATTTACACGAAGAAACTTCGACAGGGCTGCCTCCCAGTGTTTGTATAATTAGATACCAATCAAATGCATCATGCGAGCAGAACGAGTCACCAGAGGCCTTGATGTCCCGGTCCCTTTCTGTCTTAGTTCATGAGATGCGTCATAATAACAGAACTCACCCGGAATGTCTTGCAAATCTCTCCATTATAATTCGATGATACTGTTGGGACTTGAAGGACTGAATTTAGTCCGGTGGGCAGGAAGAAGAGACCTAGAACTTGCGATATCATACATTATCTGAATGTTGCCGTCTTGTCTGGAACGCTCTATCGTCAAAAACATTAACGTCCTTGTTCTGGTAACGTATTTAGCACATTCAACGAAGCGTGAGAATCAGACCATGCCTCTCTCTGTTCAAAATGAATTTGAGTTTTGCATTTAACTGGAATAGTTAGTTGTAAGTTTTCTTTGGCGACAAATAGCCTTTCTAAGGTCTAGGTTTGCTTAAAAGTTATGTCAGATAATTTATTATTTTAGTATTTCCTCTAAAGCGTCTTTATAAAACTACAATAATTACACTTCTGAGAAATATCTTGAATGTAATTTACCTGAAACTAATCAGGATGTTTCAAAAACAAGTTTTAGATACACGCTTAATCATTTTGGTAAAAAAAACAAAAGCATATTTCAGGCTTGGAAAAAATTGATGGCAATAGCTTTTAGTCGGAAAGAGCAGAATGCCATAAAAAACTGCTCGAGAATTTTTCATAGCCATGTGAAGAGTGCTTCCGCTTTGGTTCCATGAAGACTCGGGTGATGGAAGGTGAAGGCAGGACATTTGCATTTCAGAGGAGCTTTGGAGTTTTGTGTGTGTCCCCACTTTGGGAGTTTTGGCATTAGACAGGCTGGTGAGTTTTTACTGAAAAATTTCTTGTAAGTCTATATTGTCAGTATTCCTAATATCCCGGTCAAGACACTGAAAATATATACTGGTCTTAGAGAATCAAGCGTTATACTAATGAATTTATCATATAAACATTTCTTAAAATTCGGCGCTTTTTAGTTTTCTGTAAAAGAAAACTATTGAGCTGGCTATTTGTCTGTCTGTCCTCACTTATATGTCCGCCCTCAGATCTTGAAAACTACTGAGGCTAGAGGGCTGCAAATTGGTATGTTGATCATCCACCCTCCAAACATCAAACATACCAAATTGCAGCCCTCTAGTCCCAGTAGTTTTATTTTATTTAAGGTTAAAGTTAGCCATAATGGTTCGTCTGGCACCTCTATAGGTATCAACAACACAGACCACCACCGAGCCGTAGCTGAAAGTTTCAAGGGCTGCTGCTGAGAATTTCATGGGCCATGGCTGAGAGTTTCATAAAGAATTATATGCTGTATAGAAAACTCGATTGCGCCGAAGTAACTTCGGCTCATTTTTTACTTGTTTTACTTATACTGCCAAACAAAATTAACATAATTTCGAAGTGACCCTTTGGTGTTTTGATTTCATCACTGGGGCATTGCTTCTCCCTTCTTCACCTTCCACTGGTGCCCTTTCAAGTTTCCTGTGACGTCATTAACCCCAGATCAACTTGTTTTTCAGGATAAGAAGACCTATGAACAAGTGACGCCATTCCTTCCTGTGTGAGGCTCCAGGAGACTTAAAAGGAAAGATTTCGTTCATTCTTTCATGTCAAAAGTTCACAAAAAGATTTAGCATATTTTTCTGGTTCCTTTACAGAATCTTTCAATAGTTCGTTTACTGTGGCGCAATTGGTGAATAATGTTATTCTTTTTTTACATATGAATCACTTTGCGTGTCTGTTGTGAGCATAACATATTTTCAAGTTT
>NC_089786.1:29150578-29158078 GCF_040412425.1 Macrobrachium rosenbergii
TTAGTGTTCCTCAGCATGATCTGTGAACTATGGAAAACAGACGTTTCTACTTTTTTTTCTTATATATTGTTATCTTTTTCGTTCGTACATCTTGTTTTCTATCCCTGACACAATAGCAGAATGCTGAATGTACCAAGCGAGAGAGAGAGAGAGAGAGAGAGAGAGAGAGAGAGAGAGAGAGAGAGAGAGAGAGAGAGAGAGAGAGAGAGAGAGAGAAGAAGTAAATCAGTTAGTAAATAGTGTTACAATAAATGGGGAGATAGGCGTCCGATCTCTGCCTCTGTCGAGACTTCCAGTCCCAAGTTTCCGTTCTGGGGTTGAGTTGGGTCACAAGAGGTCGTAGTCTGTCTTGTTTGTCGATACCACTGAAGAAGGAGGCAAGAGAATGGAACTGTATACCAACAGCTCGGATCACAAGGAACACAGAGGACTTGAAGTGTTGGACTTTGGATGGAGAAAAACATTCACTCTGTCTGACCTCGGATGCTACCTTGTCACACATTTAATTGGAGTTTCTTGTCAAATTGAACTAAAGATGAAGAGGTCTGTAACTGAGATGAAAATATCAGGGTCGTAAAGAGCACAATAATGTTAACGAAGACATCAAATTCATTCAGGGTTATACATGCATTAACGCACATGGATACACATATATATACAAGTCCAGTAGTTCAGAACGTCAACTGGAAGTCGTTGATGGGTATTGTTGGGTGTTCGAGTCACCTATAATTCCCCGGATGAAAAAAACAAGAATAATTCATGTTCGTAACATGATATCAGGGCCATTATTAGCGGATTGACATAGTGAAACATTGATAAAAGAGGAAAAGACATAAACTACTTAAAGACAAAATCAGATTGGGAATAAAAGGAAAATATCTGTTGCAGTAGAAAAATTAAGTTTTCAGCAAATGTGAGGAGTATAAGAAAAATCATTTTTAATCAGTATTTTGAAAACCTTTAATAAATGCAGAATAGTATTTCTAACAAAAGCAGAGTAATTTTTTTTTTTTTAATGCCCAACGAAAATTGAAAATATGGCCTTTCTTTTTGTTTGCGTTAGGAGTTTCCATTACTGACGCGGTTGCTGGTAACGTTCCACATTCTGCCATCTGTGGAAGCTGTGCTTGCAAAGCCATTTCTTTGAAATATAGCAAAATATCACGCGAAGCTCATTCCCGTTCATGTTTAAGATCTAGATGATGAAAAAAACAAAGCAAAGTCTTTGGAAAATAATACAAGTAAGCGACCAGAGCAAATATTCTCTTGCATATTAGGCTATTGGTTGATTTTTCTAAACTGGTGTTCGTGAACATTGGACATTTCCTTCTCTCCAGTTTTTGTGTTTTTCATTTTAAATAGTCATGACTTTCCAAGAAGCTTGCTTTGCAAGTTAATAACCTTTCAGGGTTATTCCTCATACATCCTCACAATGATAAGCATTACCATCATCATCATTATTTTTCTAATAATAGCATGAACTCTGCTATGAATACGGATTTAATTATGATTTTTGTGGGAAAAAAAAATTGAGGTCTGCACCGACAACTTCCTAGAATTTGTCTGGAAATCTTCTTCCCAGCTTGTTCCCATTTTTATATGGGGTCTCCGTGATGCCTTCTTTTGAAGGACTTTGATTTGGCTTTGGGGTAGACTTTGCAGTCCCGATCGGCTGCTCTGCCTGACATCACTTACACCCCGGTATTGTGTTCATGTTTTGTACCAGTTCACCAGCGTCTGGAAATATGAAAGCAAAACCTTCAAAAAAAAAAAGAAAAAAAAAAAATGTAAACAAGTAAAAAAAAATTCGCGCTTAATTGAGCAGTGACACTTGTCTTTAAACGATCATAATTGTCGCGTATGGTTCTTCTGACAATAGTGCTTTTAACAATGCAGAATTGAGCTGTTCATCTCAAAGCAGAATGTAACAATAAACGAATAAAGGTCAAGAATCTGCAACAAACAAGGAATAAAATCGTCGCTCTTCTGTTAAATTAATCACTGAGAGAGAGAGAGAGAGAGAGAGAGAGAGAGAGAGAGAGAGAGAGAAATTCTAACATTACTAGCATGAATTTCTGGGATGAAGCTGTAAGCCTCCATAATAAAACGACTGTCATCCGTGATCTGTATATTTCCTTGAACGATAATAACAGGAAGTTATAAATCTGCTGATATTGATTATTGTGGCTTCATGCTGCGCATTTCCTACTGGGTTATGTTTACTCGTTCAGCATTTGGCACTTATGCAATGCAAAATAAATGTTTTTTTTTTATTTATGCCATTCTTTGTACTCACAATTTAATTAGTATCACGAAGCCCTGACACGTGAATGAAACCACACTTGTTTGAATGTTTTTTTTTTCGTAAAAAAAAAAAAAATTCTGATTAATTTTGTTCGTTTAGTAAAGTTATATCAAATCTTGTATTTTTTGAATGGTGTTATAATGTATGGTAAAGGTCCATGAACTGTAATCATTCTATAGTGCTCTGTTCCTTATATACCAGTCCATTCAAGGAAATATACAGAGCACGGATGATTGGGTCATTGCAGCGTGGAGGCTTACAACTTCATCCCAGATATTCATGCACTTAATGTCGTAATCTCTCTCTCTCTCTCTCTCTCTCTCTCTCTCTCTCTCTCTCTCTCTCTCTCTCATACCACAAACACGCGCGCGCATGAAAGTTTCAACAATAACTGCCAAAGCCAGTGTAACTGTTTTTTCGTCAATGATTATCTTAACAGAAGAGTGACGATTTCATCACCTGTTTGTTGCAGATCCTTGACCTTTATTCTTTCATTGTCATCTTCTGCTTTGAGATAAACAACTCATTTCTGTATTGTTTAAAACGATGTTGTCATGTGAACCATATCATATACGCAATAAATAAGACCGTTGAGAGACAAATGTCACTGCTCTAGAAAGCGGGCATTGTTTTTCATGCATCAAACGCAGTTATATCTGGAACCATTCTCCATAAAGCAGGCGGATAGAAAAATTAAAAACGTCCTCAAAATGACCTTGTTTTGTATTGTCAGTAACGACCGATCAGAGAGAACATGAATTCCATACTACAACCAAGGCCGATACAGAGTATCAGACTTGACTGTATCAATAGTTGAATGAGAATCTGTTCCAATTACGGGCCTAACACTTTAGCGGCAGTGGAGTACGGGTTCGACAACCATAAAATAAAATATTACGAAAAACTGTGAACAGAATTCACAGCACACGTTGTCTTGCCTACTGTTCGAAAAACTGTTTTAAAATTCTTATTTTCATTTAGTCGTTTGTAAAATACATTATTTTTTATTCATACATTTCGTTTTTGTTTCTATGCGGAATTATGCTGTGCCTCTTGAGAACCTTTAGCAATAATTTCTCTATGTGTTTTATTTAAAAAAATAAAAATAATTCACTTCTGGCTCGTGTTTTTGAACAAGGTATTTGCTAGCACTCAGAGTATTCAAACGTGGTAGGAAGCGCTCACCCTTCATGCGTTCCTTCTGGAGAAAGTACCCTTGTGTTCAAAGGTCATCTTTTTCTATGACCACTTGTCTCTTTCAAAAACGACCTATTAAAAAAATCTTTTTTTTTTACAAAAGAGGTACAGAAGTTTTCCAGCTGTAGTTTTCGGTAGTATATGAAAGGGCAATGCCAATGGGATTGAAAAAAAGAAATATATTGCACTGTAATTTGGCCAGTGAGGTTATCGAAAATTTTTTGAAATTTGGCAACTGTCACGGAAATCTTTCCTAACAGGATACAGCTATTACTGAAAGGCCTAGGTATTCTTAGGAACTTCACTCTAAAATGAAATTCTTTAGAAAAATTATTAGATTTTAAAATTCGTTTGTTTTCTAGAATAAAAGGAAGGTAAGAATGATAAGTACCTTAGACAGAAATAGTTCATCTTAAAACTAAGTTCTATGAAAGATTACCTGATATCTGAAAAATTTTATTTAGTTTTTTCAATTTTATTTATTTGATTAATTTATTTATTAATTTGTGATCTCTCTCTCTCTCTCTCTCTCTCTCTCTCTCTCTCTCTCTCTCTCTCTCTCTGATACTTCTAATAGGCTGAATGCTTAGTGGCAGATAATATAGACTTCATTGTGGATAAGAAAAAATTACAAAATGAATGAAATTCATTGAAATCTTGAAGAAAAAAAGAGGAAAATCACGGAATTGAAGCAAAATAATAAACGAAATGCAGATCGGAGAAAGAATTTGAATAAGAAAACACTGAAAGATGATTAGATGAACGGAACTCGTCAATGAAGAACAGGTACTAAAGGAGAATGAGAGATGAAGAAAATAATTAGAGAAAGAATAATACAGCGATGTGAATAAAAAGGAATTAGAGTTAAAAGCAAGAATTAGAAGTAATGAATAGAACAGGCTAAAGTAGACAAAACAGTATAGAGGACGAAAAAGAATAAAAAAAAAAAGAGGTTAAAAATCATTGCAAGAGAAGTGATAAAAGGGCTTTGAACGAAAGATGAATATTCCAAAGCAATCTTCGAGCAACTTAAATATCTTGGAATAATTTCATATTTTGCAAGATTAGTAAGAATGAGACAAAATAAATATTTTGTCTTATTATATTTGCTTTACAGATTCTCAGCTATTTATTTTTTAATTCTCTGAACCAAAAGCATTAAGTGATAACTGAGATGTAAGAAGGTTCTTGGAAGCAGTGAGGCTTGTTCGGGATAAAGCCATAATCTTCGTCAACCTCATCACAGAGCACAGTAAACACACCGATTTATCCATCAATTTATCATTCACTAAGGATACTGAACAGCTGACTTCTGTATACAGAAAAAATGCCACAACTAAAAGTACAGCATTTGGACGGGGTCCCTAACAGGATTATAATTTTACGGAACAAACATTAAACAAGGAATTCTTGTTTTTAATTCAGAATAGACAATCTACAAATTGACATGCAGATCACACTCTTCAATGTACGAATTGCTAAGTGAGATGAAGCTGATCCAAGTTCTTCATATTTTAAGGATAACTGATATTTAGTGAAGAAAGAGTAAGCGGGGCGAAGGGGGGCGGAGGTTGAGGGTCGAAATAAGGCGTCTAAATTACTAACATGACAACAAAATTTGACTAAACTTTCCAACGAACTTTCCTCTTCATAGTTATTAGCGTATCGTATCCTGCAGCTTTTAAGCCCTCAGGGCGTGAATGGCAACGAGTATGGGCAAATAAGTTCATAAGGAGGGATGGGAGCAAGAAACTTTTTACCTTGGAAAACCACACGAATAATGTTTTTCTGTGAAAGTTGGTGGGGCATCACTTGAACGGAAGGAAAGTGTTGGTGAAACTCCCAAGTATCTTTTTTCCGTTCGTGGTTAAAACAAAGTTTCATGGATAAAAGTCGTAATAGAAAACAACGGCAATATGAAGAGGAACAAAAAAAAAAAAAAAAATAGAAAGTGCGAAGCCAGTGATATCTTATTTAAAGAGGTAAAATGAACTGAAATCTCTACCCTTATTGATAATTTCTAGTACAGGATACTCATTACTGAGAGAGAGAGAGAGAGAGAGAGAGAGAGAGAGAGAGAGAGAGAGAGAGAGAGAGAGAGATTACGAATTTTCCCTGAGTAATTTCAGATGATGAATTGCAAGATGATGAGTGAATTTAGAAATAGAATGTCTTTGGTTTGACCTAACTTTTACAGGAATGTTTTATCGGCGAATCTTTACACACACATACACGCACACACAGACACACCAATAAATCGGCATATGTGATTTTTCTAATGACAAACCATTCTTTTTGTTTATTGTTAAATTTCATAAAAATTATGTCTTCTAAAAGACTTATAGCGGGGTAGATAACAGAAAAATCGTGCAAATGATGATACAAGAATCAAATTTGGTACAAGTGTCCTCCAAGGTATACTAATCAAATCTGTTAGATTGGCCAATAGAAAATTCAAGATGGCGGCCATTTTCAAGATGGCCGCCAAAATAACCACCCTAAGTAGATGTTTTGCTTAGAAATATTTGTAGTTGTCTGATATACACTATCTAAGTGTGGATTTCTATGTTTTGAAGCCTGCTGAACTATATTTTCCTGTTTAAAAAGCAATCTCAGACATATTTCTTAAGATGACCACCAAGATGTTTGTCTTTCTTTACAAAAGTTTTGTCCCAGCCAGTACATTTTCAAAGTTATGCATACCGTGCTGCTGTTCCTCGATCTGCTACTGTTCACATATGCAGCTGCAGAGTGATGTGCAGGGTAAGCTCTGCAGAGAGCACTTGCATCTTCCTTTGCAAACCTTCTTACAGGAGCACTTTGTCAATTCTTGGCAGCTTGCTGCAATCGGTGGTAGTGTAGTATCTGCCATGCTTCTCCTTTCTGTGTCCACCCCCATTCAGCTGGACTGCTCATGTGTGGATTACAGTTGGTTGCCTGGCCCCAGATGATCCCAGCCTGGTAGGCTGCACTCTTTGCATGTTCTCTGAGGGCTGCCTGTGTTGGTGGAATTGAATTGTACGGCCTCTGCTTGCTGGCAAACAGATCTAGTCTGGCTTCGTCCACACCAGTGACTGCACTTGATCTGTCGTACATGAGGACAACGAATCTTTCCAGCCTCTGCATGTCAAGATCACGAATCAATGTTGGATGCTGGCTGAGATTGATGAATGTTTCAGTAATATCATCAAATACATTCCAAGTCTGCCATGCAGATTTCTTCGCTTTCCCATGGAAGGCAGACACAATGTCACATCCAGTGAATGCGTGAAAGTAGGGGATCCCTCTAGATTTCTCAAGCCAAATTGCAGAAACTACCTCATGGACTGGAATCCATCACATATGGGCTCCTTGGCCAAAGGCAATCCACATTTCCTGAGGACCTAGTTTCTGGAAGGATGGCAGTACAGATACTGCTATGACTAGCACATCTGCGTCATTAGCCTTGATGATTGTGGACTTGCTCCCGTCAGTTGTTGCATCCCTAGCATAGAATTTGTGATATAGCAAAGTCTGATTTTGACGCTCCATGATGGAGTTGGGACTTGATGTCTGCACCATGTTCGATCATGCATACAAACTGAAGCATTGATGGTGGCACAGCCTGCTCTAAGTCTTTGTCATGAAAATAGCTGCTGAAATTCGACTTCTGAAGGAGCATGTCTTGTCTTATAATCCTAGCGGCTTTTGCTAGATGGATCGCTTCACCATAACGGGATGCTTCTGATAGGATTGAACCTACATCAGTTTCAATAGCCAACAACACTTCTCGTCCTTGGCGATTAGCTTGCAGCTGTGGAATGTGCAAAAGCAGCTGATCTTTGAGTCGAGTAGGATGAACATCTGGTGAGTCAACACCAAGCTGTTCCAGCCTCTGCTTGTAAAGCTTGGTCAAATCAGCAAGCTTGAAAATCGGTGGCCTCACACTGGCATTTTCCATCTCGCAGATGTAGGTGACTAATTCAGAGAAAGCAATTGGATATGCATCCTTCCAGCGT
>NC_089786.1:29160578-29173078 GCF_040412425.1 Macrobrachium rosenbergii
TATATATATATATATATATATATATATATATATATATATATATATATATATATATATATATATATATATATATATATATATATATATATATATATATATATATATACACTTAAACTGCGGCATTGAAGTTGAAACTTTGCTCAGAAAACTTTCAGAAAAATTTTTGTTCTTGTACAAACGATCCCGTTTCCTGATTATAAGACCCTTCCGCTCCATTGTCTCGATTCCACTTTTAGTAACTCATTCTGTTCAAGTTATTCTTTTTAATCCATGCATTTATACATGCTGAAGACAAAATTTAATTTAAGTCAATTTCTCACCACTGGAAAAAATTGCACCAAAGGCCTCGGTTGATGCCTACAGAGCTCTAAGAAGTCGGCGATATGAGGAAATGTGAAAGATTGAAAATAATGAAACAATAAGGGCCAAAAGAAGAGAAAACTTATCACAATGGCTGTTAAGACTTCATGTAAGATACTTTCTCCTTAGGTATAATAATAACATCCATTAAAAATTGCCCAGGATTTCCTAAGAAAAGCACCGCTACAAGAAGACTTAGTTCCTTTTGACTTAGTTTCAGGATTTTTTGCTCTCTAATTTCTTTTCTTGTTATATTTTTTTCGACGTTTAGTTTTAATAGTTATACTATTTTGCCCACTACTATACATAAATTTCGATTTAGCTTATGACGTCTCAATAGGCTCAATACAGTTTGGAATGTCACACCAGTCCCCTATATACGCCCTTCAGCACCTTGCTAGCACGAAGCCGACTTATTCCAAACCAGCTACCACTCCAGGACCATCCGCCTTCCTCAGTCTCCTCCATTCTTTAGAGAAGTTTGATTTTCTTGTTTGGTAGTTTCTGTATGGTTTCTTGTCCCGATTGTTTGCTCCTGTGTGACAGACATATTAGTGTCTGTTTTGCATTGAAAGTCCTTCATATTTTCCCTCAGTCCCATATAAGAACTGGAATTGCTTCCTAGGTAAAATAAACACAGGCATTTTTATTCAAATTCGTCTTTGAATGTTTCATGAAGGCCACCGGCTTTGAGGTGCACCTGTGTAAACATTTTGTTTTTTAATAAGTTTCAGGATGTCATCTGTTTCAACACCAAAGATATTCTCTTGTTTTATTTGTTTTGGGAATTGTTTCAAGGATGGTCATCTGTTGAACACCAAAACAAAATTCACGAAGAAATATTGGCTGAAAGATGGCAATATTTTTTGTTATCAATATAGATCAAACGTTTTTTTCATCTGCATGATTTTCGACCAATTCCTTTACTCTATATTCTTCTTAACGTAGAATGTGACTAAGCTTTTGGTGAAGGTGTTAGGAACAAAATAGTACAACAAGGACAACTAATAAGAACTATTGAACCAAAAACTGAACAAATGAAAATAGAGAGAGAGAGAGAGAGAGAGAGAGAGAGAGAGAGAGAGAGAGAGAGAGACCTAATACTGAAATAACGCCTGAGAGTTCGATCAAAAGCCTTAGAAAAGTTCGGCGGAAGTGCCGAATAAAACTGGGAGAAGGTAAGGAACAACAACGTCCCACTCGATCTTTTCATAAGTCTTCCATTGTGTTTGGAACTTTGGACTTCCTCACTTTTCTTACCCATTGTCCCCTTAACCTCATTGTTGCAACAAGCACTAAAATTCGAGCTTAGGATTTGTCCCTAAGGCCGAACTTTTTCTTATTGTTAAATTATTCAGGGATCCAAAGTAGAATATATCTGGCGATAAAATAGAAAAATACAGTTTTCTTTATACTCTTCTTAGAAGGTCCTTACGTTTTATTAGTTCGGTCCTTTTATTATAAGATATTCACGACTCTCAGGAGAACGATAAATACTAATTTGTAATGAAATTGCATTATTCAGTGTCTTTTTACACATTCAAAAGATCATTCCATTTAACATTATTAATCAAGAACTAACATCATCTTACCGTTTTATTCTGATAGTTACATTTTTAAATATTTATATATATATATATATATATATATATATATATATATATATATATATATATATATACATATATATATATATATATATATATATATATATATATATAATATATATATATACAATTGTTATATATATAGAATTATAGATATATATATACCTATATTGATATATATATATATATATATATTTATTCAGATATATATATATATATAATCCTATATATATATATGATAATGGTGACGGTTGGATATATAAATATATACATACACATATATACATACATATATATACATACATATATATATATATATATATATATATATATATATATATATATATATATATATATATATATATATATATATATATATATATATATATATATATATATATATATTAATTTTTCACATACACATTGTTCTGTGCATTAGTAGAATTATAGGTTACTAAGAGGACCTCATTGAAACTGGATGGTGTCTAGTGGAAGTTTATTCAGAAAAATTTACAAGCTTTCTAGGACAAACAGTCCTCATTATCAAGTATCTTCACAGATACTTGATCTGTGACAGTTGGTCCTGGAAAGCTTGTAACTTCTTCTAAATGAATATCTCCAATGACACCATCCATTTTGAATGAGGCCCTTCTTAATAATATATTATAATATATATATATATATATATATATATATATATATATATATATATATATATATATATATATATATATATATTATTATTACCTGACAACCCAAAATTTTAAGGAAAACCCAAGTTAAAGCTATAACCTGATAAATTTTAAGAGAAATCAAACCACTTTAAAAATTAAATTAAATTATTGAAATGAACATTAACAATATTAGGGTCACTGCTTCGTGTAGTAATTGCCTGAGTGACAACATAACCATTCAATTATCCGGGGCTGGTGCCTGAAAGAAAGGTCTTCAACAAGATGGAATAGTCTGTAAAGACAGTAATAATACTATCAATAAACTAGCTCAATGTAAAAACCCATTTCCCAATAAAAGTACTAGTGCTTCTAGGTAATTAAAGACTATTGCTAATTAAAGACAAGTGCTGGTTCATAATAATAAGCAATGACCAATTTTATGAAAAACTGGCAAACCCTAAGATTTATGGAAACCTGAAACCTTCAAAATAATTACCAGTTTTATGGATAAGCTGGTAAAACCTAGGTATCTAGTAACTTATTCTGTCAAGTTATACAACACCCAGCTAGCCTATCAATTGTAAGCCAGCCAAACAATGGCAACAAAGAAAACTACGTCAGGTTGATCAGGCCTGGCGGCATAAATAAATTATCCATGTACTAACACAATACAAAGAATTATATATACCAGCCTTATTAACTTTAACGAAGAAAAACATAGTCTTAAATGAAAGCACTCATACACATTCACATATGAAAAGTTGAAATTTGAGCAGGATAAAAGTTTAATTTAGCCAAGTTAAAGTTAAAATTTAATTAGGATTTCCCACGTAACCATAGGATTCATACTTGGCATGAATTATTCCCTTCGAAAATTACCCAAATTAGCACTAACAATTGTGGGCAACTCACCTCCATGAGAATGCGTCCTTTGCGCCCACTGTTTGAAGGATTATTTCGTGATGTTATCACCAGCAATTCGGAAGTTGTTTATTTCTCAGACACGATGATTGGGTCCGATGATGGAGGCGTCATCCTTCGGTTAGATGTTAGCTGGTCACTAATGTTAAGATGGTAGGAGGGCACCACTATTTATCCCCCACTGGGGCATCCTCCCCCAATATCTATTTCGTGTTCGGCACGGTGATTTTTAGCCGGTCATTTTTACGAGACAGGCAGGAGCAAACACACGGACAGCTGAGAGGTAATGGGCTGACTGACTTTTCACCGCCTCGTCGGTTCCCTTCAAAGCTACGGGAAGAAGTCTTCGCGGCAGTAATGTTTTAACAACTCATAAACAATAAGGATTGTTGCCCAGTGTAGTTTGGTGCTTTAAAGATAGTTATCTTCAATAGAATTGTAAATGATTAAACTGAAAAACTTCTTTCCTGACAAAAATCAAATAAACCATCGAATAAATATCCAAACTACACAAGAAACGAAGGAATTAAACGTATTGTAATACAAAAAGTAAACATTATTAAATTCTATTTTAGAAAGAAAGAGACAATGAAAAATATAAGACAAATCCGCTTAGAAAAATAAATAATTCCTTATAAAGCAGATTTTTCTCAACACATATATATATATGACTATTTATCACATCACCGTGATTCATATACAATCAGAAAGCTACAAACGTCCTTTAATATCCAATTCACTCTTCCTCGGAAATAATATATTTTCATATATGTTACCGAAGGAATTTTTAGTTGATAATAAGTCCACCGTCCCGTGGGATCGAACCAGCGACGGACATGGAATCAGGACTACAGTGACGCACTAACGAAATTGCCACAAGAGAGGTATAAGTGGATAACATCTCCCATCAACTCACCCGTCGAACTCAGGTGTTTTGCGTTTGGAGACGATATCCACCCACCTCTGCCATGTTGACCGTGTATGCAAAGCGTTTGTCGCAGGTAGCCATATTATGACTATTTATCACATCACCGTGATTCATATACCAGTGGAAAGCTACAAACGTCCTTTAATATCAATTCACTCTACCTGGAAATAATATATTTTCATATATGTTACCGAAGGGAATTTTAGTTGATAATAAGTCCACCGTCCCTAGGATCGAACCAGCAACGGACGAGGAATCAGGACTACATATATATATATATATATATATATATATATATATATATATATATATATATATATATATATATATGATCATCCTGAAACTAATAAATATCGCATTTAATATCAAATCCACGCTACCTCGGAATATCCCCGTTGGGAATTATCACGAAGGGGGAATTTATAAGCGATAAATGGATGGGCACTGCCGAGTCTCGAACGACGACAAAATGACGCGCATCCAGCGAATCAGTCGACGCTATACCACTGAGCTATCAAGAGAGGTATAAGTTAACGATTGTGATAAAAAATGTCATAATATATATATATATATATATATATATATATATATATATATATATATATATATATATATATATATATATATATATATATATATATATATATATATATATATATATATATATATATATATATATATATTACCTGATCAACCCGGCGCTGCTCGGGAAAACTATGAATGACAGTCTACATATAGGGGAAGGGAATAGGGATAGGGGAGGAGGAGGTGGAGGAGAAAGGGAGGGAGAAGGAAGAGGAGGAGGGGTTTTTGTTAATGGTCCAACTGGCAGTTCTACTTTTCTCTTGCGAATGAATGTCTACACCTTTTATCCATATATTACTGTGATATCTGTCCTTTTTATCCAGATATTATTGTGGTGACTCCATTTTATCCAGGTACTTCTGTGGCAGCTGTCCTTTTATCCAGGTATTGGTGTAATGTCTGTACCTTTTATCCAGGTATTATTATGGTGACTGTCCCTTTTATCCAGGTATTACTATGGTGACAGTCCCTTTTAAATAGGTATTACTATGGTGACTGTCCCTTTTATCCAGATATTACTGTGGTGACTGTCCCTTTTATCCAGTTATTACTGTGGTTACTGTCTCTTTTATCCAGGTATATCTGTGTCAATAGTCTTTTTATGTAGGTATTACTGTGGTGCCTGTCCCTTTTATCCAGATATTAGTTTAGTGACTGTCCCTTTTATCAAGGTATTAGTGTGCCGTCTGTCTCTTTTATCCAGGTATTTTTGTGGTGACTGTCCCTTTTATCCAGGTATTACTATGGTGACTGTCCCTTTTATCCTGATATTATTGTGGTGACTGTCCCTTTTATCCAGGTATTACTATGGTGACAGTCCCTTTTATCCAAGTATTACTGTGCTGACTGTCCCTTTTATCCAGGTATTACTTTAGTGACTGTCCCTTTTATCCAGGAATTATTATGATGACTGTCCCTTTTATCCAGGTATTACTGGGGTGACTGTCCCACCTTTTATCCAGGTATTACTTTAGTGACTGTCCCTTTTATCCAGGTATTACTATTGTGACTGTCCCTTTTATCCAGATATTATTATGGTGACTGTCACTTTTATCCAGGTATTATTGTGCTGACTGTCCCTTTTATCCAGGTATTACTGTGGTGACTGTCCTTTTTATTCAGGTATTACTTTGGTGACTGTCCTTTTTATCGAGGTATTATTGTGGTGACTGTCCCTTTTATCCAGGTATTACTGTTGTGACTGTCCCTTTTATCCTGGTATTACTATTGTGACTGTCCCTTTTATCCAGATATTATTATGGTGACTGTCCATTTTATCCAGGTATTATTGTGCTGACTGTCCCTTTTATCCAGGTATTACAGGGGGGACTGGCCGTTTTATCCAGGTATTGCTGTGGTGACTATCCCTTTTGTCGAGGTATTACTGTGGTGACTGTCCCTTTTATCGAGGTATTACTATGGTAACTGTCCCTTTTTTCCAAATATTACGATGATGACTGCAGAAGCATTTTCATCTAATACATCATCAGGGTCTGGTAGAATGAATAGGCAATGTGGTATGATAAACCCGTCGGTTTATTTTCACATAAGTTACAAAGGTATTTAGAACTGGAACAAAGGGGACGGGTTTGAAACCTTTTTACCTAAGTTGGGTCAAATGATGCCCCTGACCATTGACAGAATAAAGTTTAGAGCAGTGGAAGATGGTTCTGATTCATTTAAAATGCAAAGTTACAAATTATAGTCTTCATCTCTCTGATTTTCGTTAGATTCTTTTACTCTGTGGACTCTCCTGGATGCACACGGCAATTAAGATTTTAATAATGGCATTGGAGACAGGTGGGAGCAAAAATTACCATAAATAATAGAAAGCCAAGAGAAAGGAGGTAAACAGATATAAGATATAATAAAGCCAATTATTAAAAATAATGAAATTTCTGCCAAATGCTATATAAATTATATATAAATATATAAATACTGTTATATTCAAACTTAGAATAGAAAAATTTCGTTTTCTTATATTTTCTTATTTCAGTCTTTGAATTATGGTTAAAGTGGATGTTTGTGTCCTTCTTATTTGAAATTTGATTCACTAAACAGACTCAGATTTCAACCTTCCGGAAGAAAGTTGAATCTAAACAATAAATTTCAATGAATTCATTTTATCCTTATTTTTCAGAATATTAGAGCATCTATGTTCTATCAGCCAAGAATGAAAATTGTCATACCATTTGGGCCTGAACTATAAATAGATATGTTGTGAACCATAATTTGGTGATATCTTTCTTAAATAATCCTGTCAAATAATATTTTGATATGTGACTACAGAAATATTACACTCTTAAATACAATATTCACCACCATGAAATATTTGCTATTATATTTAGCAAAAACCGATGTTACAACTGCTTAATTAGACCCGCTGCAACCTTAAAACTCTAAAGCGAAACCGAATATAGAGCTAAAATTCAAAAACTGATAGAGAATGGTGATCAGGTGACTCATAAATTTAGGTTTCGAAAAAAAAAACATATAAATAAACACTTTATTAAATAAATATGTTAATGAGTAATGGTAACAATAATACAAGATAGTGAGAAGGGAAAGCTGTTACTTTAGACGAAACTCTTGTTTGTAGATCACTTCCACCCGTGGCTTTGGTAATCTTTGTTCCATTTAAAATGATCCTCGTGCACAAGAGCAAATCCATTCCTGCCGGCTGCAACGGACTACAAGGTAAAGTTGCATCTTTGTTCGATTGTTCGTGTTTGATGAGAGACAAAAACGTCTTCTCGCTTCTTTAATTTTCGAGTTATTTGTATCTATGACATCGAGTGTTAAGGCAAAGCCACCATATTGTATCGAAACAGGAAATGGGATCTTATCACGTACAAAGAACAAATCTTTTATTTTTCTTAATGTTAGGTAAAATGCTTGGGAAACGAAACAAAATATTTGTTTTGCGAATTATGGAATAAAGGATTTTCTTTGTAAAAGTGGAAGTTGAATTTTATCAAATCGTCCGGTAAATGAAGATATAATGGTTTGTCAATATTAAAATGATATTGTTCATTGCATTTGACTAGAACATATTATAAAACCGTATGTACAAAGAAATGAGTCATCTGATACATATGGATACTATTCAAAGCGTTCTGCGAGATTCTCATACACTAAAACAAATTCTCTGCAGCATAAGGCAAGAAAAACTATGCACAACATGGCATACGAACAATCCATGGAGGAATAGTTGGTTGAAACAGGTAAAAGGTTGAAAATATGCTGGATCCTCTCGAATTCTTTACCAGTATTATTCTTAAATACGTGCTGCTGTAAATAATAATACGTGAATTATTCCACTTAAAAAGATCATTTGGCGCACTAGTTTCAGCAAAGCAAAATGATTAGGAATATTTAGATTTAGTCTTCTTTCGTTCGATACTGCTCTGCCAGGCTTTGATTAATAAGACCTACATCGATAAAAGATCGTATCGTTGGTGAGCAACAATGAAAATATAACACCTGTAAAGTGATAACAACATCTGAATAATTCTCTTTTTGGTGCGACCTCAGCATGAATCTTGGTTTCATAATTATGACTCAACACGGAAAAACGTCGTATCATAGTTGTTTCGCTATGACCTTTTCAAAGAAACGTTCTGGAATGTTTTCAAGTGATTGGTTTCAAAAGTTTGCATATGTAAATGGTTCTCTTCATCCTCTCATCTATGTGAAAATGCCACTTGCTTAACACAGCTGGAGTACACAGAATTAAGTCAGCGTATCGTTGCGCACAAAGTCTACGATGCTGCAGCGTGAATGAGGCAATCTGAAATTGGTTTGTTATTTCTACAATATTCTCTCATCTGTGTACAATATTCTCTGCATAGTAATTAGTAATATTCAATTTAATCCTAAAGTATAAATAAGACATTCGGATACGCCAAAGCAAAATCTTTTCACAAGAATAGTTTCCACTGAGGTCAGCCTTTCAACGGTCATCTGGAATCTTCTCTTCAGCTATCACAGATCGTGTAATGATCTTTAAATATTCGTTGTTATATAATCTGTGTAAAAACAATAATGTAGTCAATCTTTAAAACACTTCAAGTCCCCTATTTCTACGTTTGCTTTACCTTCCATCAATATATGAGTTTCCAATAGCTCTTTACTCTTGTCTAAGAAATGTTTTTAGTAATACTCTTTCTACGCAAATTCCGAATTATGGGAGTGTAATTTTCATGGTTAATGGCTTGCGTTTTGTAAACGCAAGTTTTATTTTTGACTACCAGTATTTATACCTCCACTACTGAGAGAACTTTCAATCAATTAAATGAAGGAAAATATCTATTTCAATAGAAGGGAAAAATATGAAGAATATATTTGCTATGCAAGGAAAGCCTATTAATTTTAGTACTGGCTAATTATAGATGAATTTTGCCCGATTGAATAAAAGGAGCAGGCGCTCTGTATTTGGATTTAGCGGAAGGATGTTTGATACAGGAAACAATGGAAGCATTTCATTACAACTCACACTTTATTGTCTGGATTAAATGGCTTAACGCCATTCCCTGCCTTCCAGCGAGGCCCTCCTTACTGTTTAGTAAAATGACGGCGATGGTATTTGGCTGCATGATGTTCTCGCATTTATTTTTTTTTGTAGAATTTTGGTAACTGGTAATCTTCATAACTAGAGAATTATGTAGACTTTAGAATCTATACGAATCTACCTTTCTTTTATACATAAATGATTTCATTTTTTTTCTCTCTCTATTTTTAGCTACTCCCTCTCGCTATTATATATTTCGTACAGACAGCTAACGTCCCGGAAACACGTATTTTTGTGAATAAATCCCTACAATAATATCTGAATTCTCTACCATACACACATACATACACATATATACACACACACACACACACACACACACACACACACACACACACATATATATATATATATATATATATATATATATATATATATATATATATATATATATATATATATATATATATATATATATATATATATATATATATATATATATATATATATATATATATATATATATATATATATATATATATATATATATATATGTATATATATATATATATGTGTGTGTGTGTGTGTTCTAGTAGTCTCCAACGAAGTATGACCAAAGCAAGTGTGTGTCATTACCTGTAGAGGGAAAAGGGTTTCATTTGATATCTGAATGGCTGGGTTCATCCGATGTCTGAATACAACTCAGGAGAGCTTTGGCAGACACAACCTGATAACATCTAGTAATTACGACTGAGGTCTGTCAAAACCTCAGGTGGAAGGAATTTCAAAACAGTGATTGTCAGTTCCTCTAATCACCCAGGTTTCCCTGACCAAGAAGAGAAACTGAGTCCTTTCCTTTGCTTTGTGATTGTTATCAGCTTCTGATTACTTGTGCAAAGAAGAAGAAGAATACTGTGCAACTGTAGATAACAAATTCATTAATGACCGAGTTTTAAACTGATATTTTTAGCTAAATGAAAATTTTTGACAGGCAAAATTAAATGTCTTGGCGTTGCTGTTTGTAAGCAACTGTCAATAATATTTACTGTCTTTTCTCTCATAATTTCATTCAGAGCAGCACATACTAGCGTAATTTAAATAAAAAAAAATAACGATATTACAGATTATTATCCGTAAACTGATGATTATATAAAGAAACAAAGTTACAAATTGAGTACAAAATGGAAACACATTTGAGAAACCAGAGATCCAAAGCTCCCCGATGCCACCACACCTTTGTTCTTGGCAAGGCGTCGCGGTCACTGCTTTTATGGCTTATAATATCCTTTTTTTCAAAATATCACAATGAAGGTTTCTATACTGCTTTTACTAAACACCACACATGGAAATTATATAGGTGGTGCAAACTGAAACCCGGGTCCTGAATTGGGTTTTGTAATCACGTTTTCCTTTGCTAGTGTGCAAAGTTTCTTCATCCATACAATTTGTTTTACAAGCAATTCGGATCGATTTTAAAGATTATATAACTGATGCGTGAATAGTTAAAATTATCCTGGACCATAATCCATACAAAATACCAATATTCTTCATCTAGATGCTTTCATGAAGGCTGTTATGATTAAAATTATTCAATTCCATTCTACGTTAGATGAACTACAGCAGTTTTGATCTTTTCAGCGTGTACAGATTACATCGAACGTCACCAGCACAGCTGGTGGTGCTAGGCCAGGTTTTCATGCATTCATTTTTGTATGAATTTCATTATTTATCTCTCCTCGATACTACAGTAGCAGAACATGATTTTATTTTATGAATATCTGATAAATTTTATCATGTACTTTATTTCTCCTTTCATATAAGGGATATCTTCTTCTTGTTTTAATATTGTTATTTTGGTTCCTCTTTCGTTATCCAAAGAAAAGTTTAATGTTTAATGTTTATTAGTTCAGGAATATGCCAAGTTTTGTCATTTGTGCACAAAAGAAGATAAAAAAAAAACAATGCTATGGATCTCCAACGAGATAAAGTCAACTGGAATTAGAGAGAGGAGAGCGACAATGTGACCCCTGACTGTCAAGTCGTGACCCATTGCTTATTGCACTTCACGCTCGAACCCAAAGACGCCTCGATTGTCGTGGGTTCCTGCAATTTCTAAACACCTTGACTCTCTGACTAACCCGTATTCAGGTTTTGGTTGGCCAGTGAAACTTGGGGTGTGGGAATTTGAACCAACTGAACCCGTATCTCAGCAAAGGGACAGGAAAGGCCTGAATCGGGTAGGTCTGGAGCTAGGCTTTCGAAATAAAAAAAAAAAAAAAAAAAAAAAAAAAATCCTCCGAAATTTCTTCGGTGCAATCGAGCTTTCTGTACAGCGTATAATTAAGGCCACAGAAAATAGATCTATCTTTCGGGATTCATGAAACTTTAGCCACGGCCCAGTGGTGGCCTGTCTTATATCGTTGCCAGACGCACGATTATGGTTAACTTTAGCCTGAAATAAAATAAAAACTACTCAGGCTAGAGGGCTGCACTTTGGTATGTTTGATAACTGGAGGGTAGGTGATCAACATACCAATTTGTAGCCCTCTAGCTTCCGTACGTTTTAAGATCTGAGGGCGGACAGAAAAAGTGCGGGCAGAAAAAAGTGCAGACGGGCATGACAAAGCCGGCACAATAGTTTTCATTTACAGAAAACTATAAAAAAAAGGAACACGTATATTTCAACTTCTTTTGAAATTTGTATTCGTTGGTGCTACTTTTTTTTTTTAGTGAAACGATGTTCATATTGATTTTCTATTTTCCAAAATGCCAATTTCCATTAAAAATTCTGTTTTCGTGTTATAGTCAACAAGATAAGCAAAGTCTCAAGGTCTTTAATTTCCAAGAGGATTCCCAAGCATAAGTGACATTTTCACCCTGGCATAGCTTTATTTCTTATGATTTTCTCACGTAAG
>NC_089786.1:29180578-29194684 GCF_040412425.1 Macrobrachium rosenbergii
AAGCTTTTATGAAACAAACAATCAGGATGCATTCAGCTGAACGTGGAAGCAAAAGAAAAGAAATGCTTCATTTCACAGCTAGAAATTAAAGAAAAAAATGCATCACAATTTTACCGTACGTGGTTCCATCCTCATTCTCTGGCTGTTGAAAATAAGTCGTTAATTGCTGGCATTGTCTTTCTCTACCTTTCTCAGCTCTCTCCTTTTCATCCCAGAGACTTCTTTCTTTACCTTTGTTCCCTTAACTTGTTCAAAGCCTCCTCATCCTTCCCAATCACTTAAATAACAACAGCTTTTGAGTAACGAAAGGGAATATTCAGCCCATCCATCAAAGGAACCTGAGCTCAGCCTTTTCTAAATATTTCTTCCTCTATTCTCCAGAAACCACCCACCTTCCTGCAAGAATGTGACAAAACTAAAGCTTCGCAAGGAAACAGAAATGCTCCAAGTGGGCAAAGGTTTTTTTTTTTTTTTATCTAAAATTAAGTTTAATCCTTTTCGCGCGAATGTTGATTAACGTCTTTTTGAGGAAAAAGGGCTGCACTGGTGAGCGCACGCTTACATAGAAATAATGCCCCGATTTTTATGAAATTTTTATATGTTAAACATATATATAAAGTGATGTTCCAGAAAAAAAATAGAGAGTGATCGGATGATTATTTTGGATTTTACAAAAAAATAAAAAAAAATTTAAAATTATTTATCTCCTTTATTTTTAGAGCTATTGCAATGCTGCATCATACAGAGAAAGTATATCATAGTATGAAAAAAATAATAGGAAGAGTTTTTCTACTTTTCCTTTTTTTGGATGGGGGGGGGGATTTTTCCCCAAATTTGTATAATTTGATTATCACGGGTTCCTCGTCAACCTGAGAAAAAACCTAGCCACATACAAATATTCGTCTTTCTTTCCTCTTTCCAAAGGTATATTTAACTTTAAAATTGGCCTAAAAATTAAAAAGTTACTTTTAGTGCAAAAAGTGAAAACAGAAAAATGACCGTAAAGGTCAACAAGTTTTTTTTTTTTTTTGCACTCGTGGAAAAAACTTATCTTATAGCATTATTTTGGCTGATTTCTGGCTCCAGGTCACCCCCTTCTATAAAAGGGTATTATTCGCTCCAGGCGAGGGTATCATCAAGTACCACCTGACTCACTGTTGCCTGGTTTGAAACTAAAAGAAACTAAAGTTTTGTAGCTACCAGGCTGATATTCTTGACTAATTTTCAGTCGGTTTTTTTCACTTGTTTGGTCTTTGGAGTTTGATTTTCAAGCCTTTTTGTCCAAACAGATGTGTTAGCAAGTTGAATTTCTCATAGCCAAAGTTGTGTTCAATTACCTCAATATTCATCTCACTCAGTTGATGGTGCTGAGATTTTCCACTGCTAATTCGCTTTGCTGGGGCACCAACTGTAAACCTACACGATTGGCACCACATTAAAATATCAGTATCCCATCTATTGGCAGAGACTTCGACCTGAACTTTACCCCTGCAATTTCCTACCTTTCATCTAATACCCGACACTATTTTATCTAACTGAGATCTAGATATAATGAATTTGTCATCATATACTTACTTTTCATCATCCTTTATTCATTTCATCAACTTTGAGCGTATTTTTGAAGGCGAAAGTATATAGATTGTATTTAGAGTTACTGGATGTAAAAAAAAAAAAAAAAAACGGCAAAAAACACCGCAAAGAGCGAAAAAAATTGCTCAGCGTAAAAAGTTGCTCACCAACCAGTTTCAACGTTTGGGGCAACTGACTCGGCAATTGGCACGTATTGGTTGTCACTTAGACTACGCATTCACCAAGGAACAAGCCATTGTTGTTGCCAGACGTAGGAGATAAGGTGATATAAAAATCAAAATAATTAATAAATTAAGCGAATAAAGGAAAAAAGTTACAATAATCATTATGAGCCAAACATCAGCCCTACCTCACTGTGTGGGGGGCGGAGGCCCAAAACCCCATCAATTTTAATATTTCGAAAAAATGCTTTGGTCACGTGATAACGAAGGTGTTGCTCATGTCTTACGGACATTTAACCATTTTTTTAAATATTCATCAAAAATCGAAGAGTCCATTCCCCTTAAAGTTACCAAGGAATACAGGAGATGGGGACAGGGTTACAGTAATAAATGAAATCTTAACAACTAAATGTGGAACATGGACCAAACTAAAAATAAAATATGAGGTCTGTGACCCTTTGAAAGGTACGGCTTGTGCGCTTCATGTTCTTCCCTTAATTAAGTAGGTTTGGTATCTGCTGCATTTTATGATCACATTTCATCTTCAGTTGCCTTATTCGTCCTCCGATATACCTCCGCATGATCTTTTTTTCTTTATACTCAGTTATTCTTCAGACAGCTTCCTTTAACCTTGACTCACATCTCATTTCTTATCCAATACTGAAGTTCTCTTATTCCTCCTTCCTATGTGATTATACCCGTAAGCACCTCATGTGACACAGTGAATCTGTTTTTCTTTTACTTTAATTTTTTTGTGCTGTTAATGTAGTCTCCTTAACCCTACCCATTATGTTATATTATAGCAACTTTTGCACATCCCTCGTCTCCAGCTTAAGCTATCTTATGTCTTCACTGCGTTGTCCAAAAGTCAGTTACGTTCTTTGTCACAGTCTAATTACAGAAACAGACTAAGACTACGCCCAGCGTGACAGACATGGACTTCGTGCTGTAGATAAAACAGGGTGTAACACCTTCAGGTGACTCGCTGTCATTCACCTCTCGCTTCATCAGGTGAATTGGAGCAACATCCTCAGTGTTGCGTACTCCTTGGTCTTGGGACCATTTGACATCCATATGCTTTAAAATGTACAGATAGAAAATACATTAAAAAAGTGTATTTTGTGTTGGTCTACCTGTCTGCCCATAAAGTAAAATCTTTTTCTCGTTAGTATAATTATTAATTTGAGTTTCTCTTTTCTTTTTCTCTCTCTGTGTTATTTAATATCTTCCACACTTAACATAATATTTTTTCCTTGTTTCCAGAACCTGGCATTCTCTTTGTGGGGACTTCTGTAAGAAAGATGACTAATATTGAATACTGAATAGTGAAAAAAATGGCAGAATAAAAAGAACTGATACAATACAGCCAAAAAAAAAAAAAAAATACAAAACCAACGACCGCTGACCAATATTAGCAGGAGAGAGCAAAAGACAGAATGCTCATAGAGACAATTAACTCTGGTAAAGCTGAGTAGTCTGGGTATTTAACTGGGGACTAGTTGTTTGATAAACAGTGACTCAAGTATAATCAGTTCGTGAGGATTTGTTGTTTGGCCTACTGTACTAAAATCATCTATTTAAATATGTTATATTATAGGGTAGTGGGTTCATGTGGCTTTTCTAAGCAACATTCACTTCAGCGTGTGACGTCCCATCTGCACGAGTTATGAGAAGGACATTCAAAATCAAACCAGCGGGTAGAAAGGACCCTTTAGCCTTGATAAGCAACCCCTCTAAAAGAAGGTTACTTTAAATACAAACCTTGTTCTCCAACCTTGGACTGTGCCATAACCATTGTACCATGGCCTTCCATGGTCTTGGGTTTGAGTTCCCTTGCCTGAGGGTATAATCACTGCATTTATCCTCTTTTTTGTTCACGTTCCTGACTTTTTTTCTAAAAGTGTGCAGGACAGGCTGACAGAAAGGAAAAGTTGCTTGGTGAATTATCTTTACCTCACCTTTTCCTTCTGAGCATTTTATAATTTCTAAATACATCCTAACTGTCCTCCCCTAGTTAATGTGTCCACCCTGGCGGATTTCTTATTTTCCTTACAAGGTGTGCCTGCCCCACCTTATCGACCAGTTGCTTCCGGTGCTTTTTTCAATGACATGTGGTCACGTTTATTTGTACTTTCATCAGATTTTTTGTAAATAATGTAGATACTGTTGTTGTTGATGGTGCTGTTGTTTATTGTTTTGTTGATTTTTACAATTTTACCTATTGTTATGAGTCTTTTTATTAGTTTTGCCACTGACTTTTGTTGTTAATTTTAATGTTTTTGGGAGATTTTAAGCTGAAACATGGGCCTGTTACTTAATATAGTAGGAAACATTGCAGCGTACTTTTACTCAAATAAAATTCAAACCTTAAAGTAAAATTTTCTTGACTTTCAGAGTTATGCCTATAACAACAATATGATGTTTTTATCTGAGATGCTTGTAAGTAGTAACAAGTCAAAGGTTGAGCCTACAATCCCAGGCTTTGATGGCCATGACTTTATTTATGTCATAACATCCCACGTATGCAAGGTATGGCTGTATACCCTATGTCTGAACGACCTATTTATCGTCGGAAAAATCTGGAGTGTAGTTGCCATGAAGTTTTTTGTTTTAAAATTTTAGTAAGTTCTACAGTGTTTACATATTTGCTGTTTAGCTCAATCCAAATGTCGACGATTGTACTGTATATATATGACTGTCTTTGGAAAGGATGGCTGGTCTGCTCTGAGTACTGTGTATCTTCCGATTTTGTCCAGCTAATTGAGGAACCCACTCATATATCTGGTAATAGATTAGACCTTTTATTCACAGATGTTCCAGCTATTGTGAAGTCCAAGATCACTGCGCCACTGAGATGGACATATCTGTCAATCAGTATATTCCTAATGTCACCACTGGAAAAACGGTCTGGCTGAAATCTAGAGCCAATTTGGGTCGCATTATTGTATTTTGTCAGTCACTTAATATTTCAGATGCTTTATTAGATCCTGATCCCAAGAAGTGAAATGAAATGCTGATGACTATTTTAATAGGGTATGTCCTTAGAAAGGTCATCAAATTCAGGACAAATGACCAGTCATGGTTTGATGATATATGTAGACGAGCTTACTATACCAAACAGACCAAATTCATCTCATATTCCTTGTGGTATGATAATGTTGCCACGGGAATCAGGTACCAGGTACCTGATGGCACCGGTATTCATTTTCGTAGAAATGTCCTCGGCCACGAGCTTGAAGAAACGTGTATACAATCAGAATTCTTCAAAGCATAACATATTTCAAACTCGCTGAAATAATCGATGAAAATTGGGCCAGTAATTGATGTCATCTGGCATCAATTGGCATTCCATACATGTTAGTTTTTTCTCACAATGTTAACTGTACAGTTGTTACTAAACATTGTGTGGAACAGAGAACGTGACTGATTATGAATGAATGAATGGCTACATCGACGGTGACTCTGTTATAACTATATCATCAACTCATAGGAAATTGAACTATAACAAGGCGTTTCCTTCCGCTTATCCTGAGCTCGTTTACAAAGGAAAACTAATCTTTTTGTAAAGGAAATTAATTCCAAAATTATAATATACATAATCTATTGGAAAATCAAAAGAAAACACAAGGAAGAGATGAATAGATATATAAACAAATCATTAAATAAATAAACAAAAATTAAGAAATAGTTTCAGTTCCTCAGACAAATGAGTAAACCTATGAAGAAAACGAAAAAGAAAAATACGTAAGAATTAATAGATACTTATACCACTTTATATTATGCCTCATAAACAATATATACCAGAAGATATCAGCTCAAAAATCGTCAAGTTCTGATCTTGTCTCTCAAGTCTCGTCTTGTGACGTTCGAATCCTCTCAGAATCTATTGACTTACATTTCCACTTCCGTCGAAGACTGTGATCTCGGATTTCCTCGTTAAGTTATTGGCTTCTGCAGAAGTCGTGACTGAACTATTTCCATTGATACCCGGTTTGTTTCGGGCGAACGGGAAAGAGGCAAATGGGGAACGATTACTGAGAATTACGGAGATAGTTTTAGTTCTCTCTCTCTCTCTCTCTCTCTCTCTCTCTCTCTCTCTCTCTCTCTCTCTCTCTCATTTCATTAGAGTTGTGTCCTTTACTCGGTCTTTACAACGTTAACTAGTGAGTATGTGAATTTTGTGATTCTATTCTCTCTCTCTCTCTCTCTCTCTCTCTCTCTCTCTCTCTCTCTCTCTCTCTCTCTCTCTCTCTCTCGTGGAAATGATATAGTCAACAACATCCTGAGTATTTTATCTTCATATAGGCCTCACCGTCCAGTGTTAATAGGTTTATAGACCTAAACCTAAAATAGAAGCGTTTGGTACCACACATTTTCATCATTCATTCCACTAATTCATTTTGACCAGCAGAGTTGAGATGCCACATTATCCATCATACTGCTAATTCCAGGGGCCATATATTCTCTTGATTATCTGACTTACATATTAATATTTACAAGTCTATTTTCAACTGCTAGATTTTTATTCATTTCTTATTTTTGGAAATTTTTTTTTACATTTTTTTCACTTGTGGGCCACCGAATCAGTGGAAAATTTCCTTTTATCTATTGAAAAAATATGCTTATTGGAACCTCATCTTTTTTCATTGAAATTCAAGTTTTCCTACCGGAAATCTTTTGTTTTAATATCTGACTGCTTTCTAGAAATTATCATTTTCCTTTAAGGCAGGTGACTACACCAGAACAATTTACACTCTAATTTATTATCATTGTGTCTAATTCATAAAATCCTTCTTCTTCATCTTTAGAAATAAAACTAATCGAATAATGTGGAAAACAAGGTGACTTAATTAAAATTCATCGCATTCCCGATATTTTGTACTAAAAAAATCTTTTATTCTGAAAATTTTATGAAGACGTGCTCTGGATTATTCATAAAGCATCTATGTCCATTAAACCATGGAGGAGTGGGAAGTATTTTGAGCATATACACTATAGCCCAATCTGAGTTGTATTAAAAAATAATTAAAACATTCCAATCATTACTTTCGTGTAATTCGCAAATATTATCGTCACCTGTGTACTTTGTATGTTCGGCTCGGTAACTTGTTTTCCCACCACTCCCATTGATTTTCTTCCCCTTCGATATAAATATATAAGGAAAAACTTGTAGGAAAGAAAAAAAAACATAATGGAGCTCAATAGTTTTAATTCATATATCACCGAGATCTACTATTTGCTGACTTTGATTCAGGAAATTATTATAAAACGTGCCTGCAACGATTAACGTCTTTAACCCCAAGAGTTAAAAATTTAATTTTGCCTGATTATATTTTCGTGCACCAACCGTCAGGTCAGCTTTCATTAGTAACTAGTAGAGGACCCTCCAATAGATCCCATGACCAATCTTCTGAGATCAAGGTTTGAAGTTAATTTTCAGTTTAGAGGAAGGTTTTGCTCAAATTAAGCCGGGGTATACCTCGCAAAAGTATGGGCTAACTTTTTAAGAGGCATAAATCCAAGATGGCCGCCTCCATCTTATGTCAAACCTATAAAACTATAAATCTTAGGGAATTTTGCACATACAAATGACTTCTTGGTATCTAATTACAGGTTTTTGAGGTCACTGATCTCATATTTAATGTTAAAATTTAGTTTTCTAAATTTGTTTTTATGTTAAAGTAAAAATATTTAAAAATTATTGATTTGATATGTACATAGATCGCTTATTTGAAAACTATATATCATGCATAATGGCACAGGTTTATTGGTAATTTACAATGTCTCTAAAGAGCTCAGTAAATGTTACACGGACCCTGAAGTTGCGAGATAGTTGATGTGCTAAAGAAATTTTCACTAGGAATTGGCTACAAAGTTGTCTTAAACCTTAATGACACTTGAGGAAAATATGAACTAGAACAGAGCCCAGTATGTCCTCAGGAACTTGCAACTGGAATGCAAGGCACTGCGGTGACGAACAATGATAACTTCAAGGATGACACATTGACGGGGAAAAAATACATCTCATCGCACAAATGTAATATTTGTTCGACCAGAGGATCTCATAGTTATGGCTTCAGATGAGTCTTCTATAAACAACAAGACATGAAATCTCTGTGTGAAGATCAACATAAATTTCAACAATACAGGACATTTCAGCTTGGTACTCCAACCATTAGACCTGACGCCAACATAAACCATTTTTGCAGTACTATAAGCCGGAGAAAAAGAGGGTTGATCCACAGCCTAGTAAGTCTAGATGAAAATGGGAATCAGATACAAGTGGAACAACAAACAGTGGGCGCGTTTGCTGGTTTTCAAGCATCTCTTCAACCATCAGTGGTCAAGAGCAAGTCTAATTATTTCCTCACCCTCCTCATAAAGCTATAGTGCATGAAGTTATGGAAAGGATGGTAGCTGCAGCAAATATGAAGAGCATGTCATTCGTACAGTTAGTTGGTGACCAGCCAATTTATGCTCAGATCGTAGAAATCAAACATGCACACCCTGAAAGATCTGATGTCATCTTACCATGTATGGGCCCATTTCATATCCATTGTTCATTTAAACATGCAATCAACAAATGGTTCCATGGATCAGGATTGTCAGATATTCTTGTTAAAGCAGGAATGATATCTGAAGATTCTTTTGTTTCAAGCATTACAAGCAAAGTATTAGAAGTCTGCGACTCATGCATGAAGCTCTCATTAGAAGAATAATTCAACACAATCTTGAAGTTTGGACCTTCTTGTTTTAGGATGATTTGTCACACTTGAACAACTTACATAATCCATCATCATCTTTGTCAGGCTGAAGAGAGAGCTTCACTGCTCTTGAAGCCAGCCCATGCTTTCATAAATACCTGGAAGATCAGTCTGAAGGTACTGAGAAATCAGGAAGTCCACTGGCAAAATTCTGGATGTCATTCTTTCAGATGACAGACATATTCTTTCATGATGAACCTTCGTGCCATCAGAACACAAAACTGGGAAGAGTTCAAGGGGATACAAGGTTTGATGCTACCTTGGCTGATGATATATGACAATGGCAAATATGGAAGATGGATGATAGAATATTGGTTGGAAATCACCAACCTGCCAGGAGAGAGAGTAGCATACATGAGAGAGGAATTATTTGCACGGTCCGTTACAGGAAATCCATATTCATGTTTACCTCTTGCTCTCAGGATTGAGATGAATATGAATAAAGGCTCAAAATTGAAAGCAGTATGGCTGAAAGTATTGTAGAATAAAAAGAAATTGTTGACAGACTCCAGAAATGATAATTCCATCAACCGTTTGTGGTCATCAGTGCAAGACATTGCCAAAGTACTGCCTCAAAGATGCAGCACAGCGAGAACACAAAAACCGGAACGAAACAAAATGAACAAGCTGTACAGGACATTGATAGGTGCATGACTGAGTTTGGGTGTGAACAATTTGACGTAGACAATCCAAATTTACGGTTACTTCAATCTGGGCTGATGGCATCCTCAGCTCTTATTGAAGACTTTGAAATAGCACATACAGATGGCAAAAAGCTCTTCCAAGACTTTTGCAATGATTGAATGAAGAACAACAAAAATCAGTTCCACTCAACCATCCACCACAATCATAGACGTAATTTCAGCAATCCACCTGCTGTACTAGAAGGTAAAAAGAAACAGGTCTTGGGATCTGAGGCCATGGAGAACAAAGCCATGACATATGTCATATCTCTCGCAGAGGCTGACAGTGAAAAGTTTGATCTCTTTGAGGTCATGGACTATCGTGTCCCAGATGAATGTTTGCCAATATTCAACACAAATGGAACTATGAGAAAAACAGAAAAATCTAAATTGTTGGAAAGATTTTACATGTAAAGTTTGGAAAAGGTCCAGCAGGTTATATCGCTAATTTGGACATGTGATTCACGTGGCACTTAGCAGCACCAACCCTGGAAGACTGTCAGCGATCAGATGGAAGTAGCTTCACATGGCGAGATTATACTCATATAGTATTTTCAATCATCATAGTCAGACATAAACATGCATCCCAGATTGGTCTGGTGAATGATCATTATATTTGCCTTATTCAATAAAAGATTCTGAGAGATTTTAACAATGACTTTGTTTTCAAAACCACTAAAATAAGGCAAGCTAAGAATGTTCTTAGGGGTTTCTTTCTCCATGTTACTTTCACTATAAAACTTTTTATGGAGTTATTATAACAAATATCTAGTATATGTGAAGGATAACATAAATCTGTCCCTATTTTCCTTATGTATTCGATTTCTTGATCCAGATACTGGGGACTGACAATGCACGCAATACCCTTAAAAACATAGAAGAAAGAATGGATATTTTGATATTTAGGTGATGACCTGAATAAAAATGGGCATAAGTTAAGATGTGGGTTGGTTTCCTATAAATACTGAATTTCCTATAAAATGGTTCTCTATGTATTGAACCATCTAAGAAAGGGAGGCAATTGTCTTTTTCTAATTCTAATGAAGAACTTAACGGATGGTACCTGTTTATTTAAATTAGAGAATAAATCATTTACATCAATACCAGCAGGCAAAACAGCTAAAATATCGTCAACATATCTATACCACTTTAAAGGAGTATAAATGATATTAGGTAAATATGGTGTTTCAAAGAACTCCATGTACAAGCTTATATTCAATTCACCATTGAATATAAACTTACAATCACAAATGCACAACCTAGTGAGTTAAATAATATGACTTACAGGTAGAGGTAATTCATGAAGAATTAGTTCATTTCTAAGATACTCTAAAATAGAATTTATAGGAACTTTAGTAAGAAGAGAACAAACATCAAAACTAACGAATCTATCAATGAGGCAAAAAGTGATTCTGTTTAATTTATCAATAAAATCTAGAGAATTCTATATATGAGAATTAGAGATAGTTCCAAGTAACGGGGACATGGGCTTGGTAATATATTTAGAAAGTTTATATGATACTGAGCCAACAATACTGATAATAGTCAGCATAGGATTATTTTCTTTATGCGTTTTTACAGTACTAATCCGTACAAGTCAGGTAACGAAGGAAATTTGATTGATAACAGACCTTTTAGTGCTTTTTTCTTTAATCTTTAAAGATTTTTTTCACAGTGCTATTGAAATTTTTTATGATTTGATCAAGGGGATCTTTTGTTAGTTTTTTGTATATCGTATCATCATCCAGTAAGGCTTGCATACGTGATATGTAGTCAGCTTTATCTAAAATTACAATACTATTCGACTTATCAGCTTAAGGGCTATTCGATATAGGGAAGGATAAACCATATCCGAGTTCACTCACAACATTTTCACTTATTTGTTTACTTAATAAATTTATAACACAACAAAGCATTACGTGCACTATTAGTCCAGTCACTGCTACCAATAAGATTTTTTTGTTTTCTGTCGAGTTTCCTTGTGAGGGCTTCTGTATTCCCAGGAAGTTTTCCATAAATTTCTTGTCGCAGTGAGTCCTTCCAATCATCCGGGATTGAATGATTCAGTGAAATTCTGTTTTTTTTTCTAATTCCTTAAATTATTCCTTCTCTTCTTGTTTTGTGGCTGTTATGTGGCATTTTAACACCATAGCACTGAATTCATTGAATGGGTGATGGTCATATCTTCTTAAACGGCTTAGTAGCAAGGATTTAAGGAGCATTTGTTCAATATCATATAAACTTTCGAAATATATTACCAAGCTCTTGTTCTCGCTACTTGGAACTATTTCCGATTCTCACATATATAATTCTCAACATTATTTGATAAATTAAACAAAATCACGTTAGTTTTGAAGATTTTAATTTTTTTTTATTAAAGTCCCTATAGATTCTATTTCAGGGTATCTTAGGAATGAACTAATCCATCATGAACTACCTCTACCTGAAAGTCATATTATTTCACTCACTGGTTTGAGCATTTGTGATTGTAAGTTTATATTCAATGGTAAATTTAACAACACATATTTGGTACGGCAATAGGCAACCCTTTGACTCCACTCCTCCCAAACTTGTGTATGGAATTCTTTGAAATACGATATTTACCTAATATCATTTATACTCCTTTAAATTGGTATAGATAAGATGATGGTATTTTAGCTGTTTTGCCTGCTGGTATTGGTGTAAATGATTTATTCTCTAATTTGAATAACAGGTATCATCCATTAAGTTTAGTTTAGAATTAGAAATATACAATTGCCTCCCTTTCTTAAATGTTTTAATACACAGAGAACTATTTCAATACAAATTCAGTATTTATAGTATTCCAACCAACAACTTAACTGATATCCATTTTTATTCAGGCCATCACTTTAATATCAAAATATCCATTTTTTTCCACTATGTTTTTAAGAGTATTGCACATTGTCAGTCTCTACTATTTAGATGAAGAAATCGAATACACAAGAAAAAATAGGGACAGATTTATTTTATCTTCATATTTACTAAATATTTGTTATAATAATGTCCACAAAAAGTTTTGTAATGAAAGTAACATGGAGAAAAACCCTAAGAACATTCTTAGCTTGCCTTATTTTAGTGGTTAGAAAACATAAAATTATTGTTAAAACCTTTTAATATTAATCTAATTTTTTCTTATAATAACACACTAAAAAGAATGTTAATAAAAAATAGCCCTAAGGAAACAACAACATAATATATAAAATTCCATGTTTGGACTTCCCTTCTTTTTATATTGGCCAGTCTAGCAAGGATTTAGATATACGGATTAAACAGCATAAGTATTCTGTCAAATTTGGGCAAACATCCAATTCATTTGAGTGAAAACTCTCACAGGATAAACTGGACTGAAAGTTCAGTGATTTCCAGATCGAAATATTTCTCTTCACAAAATCTTTTAGAATCTGCTATTATACAGTTAACTTTCAGTTGTAATTTTAATTTTAGCCCTGGCATGTATTATTTGGACCCCTGTATAAGTAAAATGTTCAATAATGACCTAAAAGATAAAATTATTGACTTTTTTAAACAAATTAATTACCTTATATATATTTCTCTGCATTCGTATGTTTAATGTATATTGTTTTTTTTTTTTTTGTGTAAAAACGTTCACTTTGTAAATTTTTTTATTATTTACCAAAATGAGAATTATTAAGTTGTACTTTTTAAGTTTTTTGGTGTTAGTCACCTCCCTTGTATAATCTTTTAATTTCCTGTCCCTGCTTCTGAGCCTATGAGCCTAATTCTTTGTAAACTCTCTGAAATATTAACCCTGTTTTGGTAGGTCTGCTAATCCTTTAGTTGTGTTGGATTCCAGGTACATATTTTTCCTTTGTAATCCCCATCTGTTATTTATACGACCTTTCTTTGTAAAGTTATTTTTATATTTCATCAGTCTGCTAAGTAAAGGACTATAAGTCAAAAGGTCTTGCAGCACTCCATCGTCTCTCTCTCCTTCGTGGATGTTGTCTTTATATATATATATATATATATATATATATATATATATATATAGATATATATGTATGTTCGATTTGATGTCTATGGTTTTGAGATGTCTTTATTTCTTACAGATGACTCTTGTGTTCTGTATTTTGATATAATTTTCAGCTATTTCATATGTTTTTAGGCCACTTTGTAATGTATATTCATTTATGCTTAAAGTTTAATTCTGTAGAGAGGGAGAGATTCTGGAAACATTATCAGATAACCATTTCCTGTGTACCCAGCTATATTTGACCAAAGGGAAGTCATATTCAAAGAGGTACTTTGATTATCTTGATGAGATGACAGGTCCCAGTACTCGCAAGTCTAAGTCCTTATTACATGTTTATTCTTTGTGTCTGTTCTGTAGTTATTATTTTTCTCTATTATGTGCCCCATATCATTTTCCAAATTTATTTCTGTTTACCCTGGTGGTTAACTAAGAGCTGGAAGTGTCAGTCATCTGAGATAAGAACCCATACCTTTTCTGAGGTTTATGAATTCTGTATATATCTGTGTGTATAATTTTCAGGAAGTGTTACCCAAAGTTTTGTGTTGGTGATTACTTAGATTTTGTTGGTGTTAATTTTGCATTATTGAGATTTCAGTCCATACTTATTATTGATGTTTTCAATGAATACCTGTGTTTGACTCCCATATATTAATGTTTTTAGTGAACACTTGTGGCTATTTTGATAGATGTTCAGATTTATGTTTTAAAACTTGAATGTATAGTTAATGGTTTAATTTTATTCTTAATTAAATTCATTTCATGATAAATTAAACCATTTTGTGAATTAATTTTGGTTAGGAAGTCATATTAAATCTTACCTGTTGTCCAAGTAATAGTAAATCTTTTTGAGATTATGGACTCTGTTTACAACTGTTATTTTCTCTATTTAGAAA
>NC_089786.1:29195184-29197684 GCF_040412425.1 Macrobrachium rosenbergii
CTGTCAGATCCGATAGTGCTTCCAGCTTTAAAGTTAAGTCTTTTAAATCACTCACGTTATACAGTGTCCAAATCAGGAAAAAATAAAAATAAGTAACAACTTTTTGGAACACTATTTTACATCTAATCTTCATATAATATTAATTTCAGTTATTCAATGATGTTACATAAAATATCCCTCAGAAATCAATATTTTACACCTATTTCTCAATGCAAAACATTAAAACTGTTACCTGACTTATTTCAAAACCAATTTCTCAATACAACACATTAAAACTGTTACCTGGCTTGATTTCAAAACCAATTTCTCAATAAAAAAAACATTGAAACTGTTACCTGACTTGATTTCAGAACCAATTTCCCAATACAAAACATTAAACCTATTACCTGATTTGATTTTAAAACCAGTTTCTCAATACAACACATTAAAACTGTTACCTGACTTTGTTTCAAAACAAATTTCTCAATATAAAACATTAAAACTCTTACCTGACTTGATTTCAGAACCAATTTCTCAATACAAAACATTAAAACTGTTACCTGACTTGATTTCAAAACCAATTTCTCAACACAAAACATTGGAACTTTAACCTGATTTGATTTCAAAACCAATTTCTCAATACAAAACATAAAAACTGTTATTGACTTGATTTCAAAACACCGGATTTTTTTTTTTTTTTTTTTTTGCTGCAAAAACCCTACATGGAATCAAGAAAATTATTCTAAATTTCCAATGAGACCATAAAGTTACTCTTCAATTTGTAATTGGAAAGTTTTGTTTTATTTACTTACATAACACCAGTAACCATTTCCAATATGAAGTAAGATTTCCTTCTCTGTGTTTATCTTTCAGGTCTCTTACCAGAGGAAAATAATAAGAAAGAAAAATAACTAGATGAAGAAAACTTTTCCTTTGTTTGGTCTCGACAGTTTGTCAATATACTCTGAGATCAAAGGACAAGCAGAGAAATGCATCTGGCCTTTCTTATAATACTCAACGAGGCATTGTTTCTTTGTGGGAAATCAGGCAGGATGCCAAAAGGCATTCTTTGGAGGATGGGTGGTGGTTTTCCTACTGCACTCTTGCTAAACCAGATTCTACCAAAATATTATGAGCTCTATTACGCTTATACTTAAGGTCACATTCCTGTTTCATCACCATGATGACTCTTTGCCTAATATTTGTAAGAGCCGACGTCGGGCTATTACAGACGCTTGTACGCAAGGCGAATGAATGAGGTGAGACGCAGGCTCTGATCTTGATGAGAAAGTGGAGGCTGACTCGCGGGAAGATAGGAAAAATAGTGCTTTAAAATGAAAGCAAAGGATTACTATGGGAACTTTGATTCCTCTGTACGTTCAAGACCAAGGAAGACTCATAAAAAGTTTTCATATGAATATTAGACATGAATACACCGAATTACGAGACAGCATGTGGAAGTGACATATGTTGAGCTTAGGATAAAGCTCATTCATTCATAAACATATTTTCCTTCTTAAATCTTTAATTTTTTTTCAAAATCTACTGAGAATCAGATTGTCTTTCGGGAGATAGTTTAGATGTTAAATTTATAAATATATGACAGTTTCCACTCTTTTCGGTGCTGAAGTACTATTTAACGTACGACGCTTATCCTTTCCTTTGTCCTATTTGGTTTCGTAAAGGTTGTTGACCTGGAAACGCATAAAATTGAAAATGTGTTTTCATATTCAATCGTTTCCAAGGCAACTGTATTGGAAAAACTTCATAAAATTGAAAAGTATTCCACAAAACTGGCTTGTGATGAAAAGTACGATATCTCACCGCACCCCCAATGGAAAAGCAAGCATAAGAGGACAAAACAATTTGGAACGCGTGGGTGAGTAATCTTGGAAAATAAGGGAAAGCGAGATAAGAGGGAAATACTAAGAAGAACGATATTCAAGACAAGTAAGAAAAATACACAACCCGTGTGTAGCCTAGCTGGAAACTTCAGCAATCACTCTCCAGACATCAGACTCAGGAGAATGTCAGGATTAGGGTATGTTTCTGGAGGTAATGACGTTGTCTTTCGTCTTTTTACAGCATTAAAATCAGACAAAAGACGAAAGTATACTGGAACTGTCATGAATCATTCTGGTCTGACAGTGAAAATTTCTATTATGTGAATCATTTGTAAAAGAGAAAAAGCTTAAGTTACCGATTTGAACATCTATGATGCATAGCTAATCATTTGATTTTCATTATTATTCTCTATTTTTTATATAAATTTTTACAGCATATTGTGAGGAAAGGGGAGAGGCGATGGAGTTCTCTATGAATTGAGGGAGCTGGGGTAGCAGAGGCAAAACTCTTGGGAAATAGACTCAGTATTTTCTATTTTACGCTGACACAGCATTTTGTGATATCTGTAGGATAAAAAGTAAAACTGCATGATGAATAAAGCCAGTTAGTTCTGATAGTCATTAGGTAAAGAAAGAGTGAAAAATTAGACCTGAAGAGAAGCAGTATCTATTCTGGA
>NC_089786.1:29202684-29260184 GCF_040412425.1 Macrobrachium rosenbergii
AAATGATAAGTCCTTGGAAATACAAAGTTGTTCCAATTCATTATAAAACGGACCAGCTGGGCTTGCGTTGCAATCTCCAAGTACAATTATACCAGTTGCGTCAATGTCTTCAATTAGCGACGCATTTTTATCCATATGCCTATCGTATCCATTCACAATTTATAAAAAAAAATACTGCAAATAAACATTAAGGAATAATACTTCATTCCTTACACAGTTAGCATAAGCCCAAGAAGTCGGGTATCATCATATTGCATTTTATCACAACATGAAGCAGCGAATTTCCCCAGAGAACACCCATCCCAGCATAGGCCCGACAAACCAGCACACCGTCTTCCAAATTAGATATACCCAGTATATCTAACTCAATAGGACATAGCCATCTTTCTTGCAAAATGATACGATCTTAAAATTACTGTTCACTCTATGTAAAAGATTTTGCTTGGAATTTCATGTATTGGTTTGATCTTTTTCTATTTTTCAAAGTTAATAATAATAATAATAATAATAATAATAATAATAATAATAATAATAATAATAATAATAATAATAATAATAATAATAATATTATTATTATTATTATTATTATTATTATTATTATTATTATTATTATTATTATTATTATTATTATTATTATTAAACTATTGATCTGTCATCTTTACAATTCATCTTGCCACAAAAATCTATCTTAACATGTGCGTAGTATGTATGTCCCACTTGCTTTTGCTCTGGTATTTCTACTTTTCTCTTCTGATGATTAGGCATGTATATATATATATATATATATATATATATATATATATATATATATATATATATATATATATATATATATATATATATATATATATATATATATATATATATATATATATATATATATATATATATATATATATATACTGTATATACGTGTGTCCGCATACATATGTATACGGCAAAAAATAAGACTTGCATGTTGCGACTTTGGAGTACACTCTTCCTCGAAAACATTGGAAAGTAAACACTCATGTTGCTGACATTCCTCAGTGAGTGTTTACATTACTGTGGATGACGGGGGTGGAAAAGAAATGTAAACAAGACTATTTGCCAAGGAATTGCTCAAAGAAAAAAAAATAAGTAATTGGTTGAATGCGAAGGAAGAATATTTATAAAAAATCAAGAATGGTAGCACTTGAAAAGAATGATTAATTAGTTTCACAGGAAAAGTTCAAAGAAAAGAAGTTACAGAAAAAAGAAATAGAAAATATAACGTGAGAAATAACAGGAAGGAAAATTAAGTGAAGAAATGAAAAAGGTAGGGACTATGGGAATATGGAAGGTTTTGCTATAAGAGGAAATATGAAAAGGAAGATGAACGATGAAGAATTAAAAATAAGAATAAAAAAATTGTAATGGAACGTAGATAAGACAATCGTGAAGAGATAGGACAAATGTTGTTGTTACTGAAATATGTACACAAAATTACGTTAGTGAAAAACAACTAATCAGAGATAAAACGAGTAAAATATAAAAAAAAAAAAATATTCACAACAATAAAGCACAAGCTTTCTTGCATAAGAGTAACCGATTATTTAGTCAGTAAACCCAACTCCAGACCGATTGATTACTTTTCTGAGCTTTTCCTTATAAATGGTGTTGAATTAGGGATATAATTCTGCTATATTATTCGTTTCTTATCTCTCTCCCAGACATTAATTCACCTATAACCTTGTCCAGTAATCCCTCTATACATATATATATATATATATGTTTCCATATATATATATATATATATATATATATATATATATATATATATATATATATATATATATATATATATATATATATTATATATATTGTCATAAACTGGCCTTCGCCTTTGTGAGAAATTTAATCAAAACTATAATTGATGCTGCCACAGATAGGCGAACAAGGAAGGATTGCGTTGTGGAGGGAGAGGTTAAAAAACTAGTTGAAAGAAAACAAGGAGGATTGCGTTGTGGAGGAGAGGTGAAATTTAAGGAGTTTAAGTACAAGGGACAGGGCTGGCTATTTGACTACTCGCAACGTACGAACCTTTTATGACCATTGTTGGCGCCTAACAAACGGTTTGGCTGTCTGTCGACAATCGTCACACCAGCACGTGCAGTGCAGACGAGATCAGAGTAAGGAGTGGGGCCTTCTGCTTCCAAAACATGGTGTTGTTGGGGGTATCTTGCTTTTGGCCCACAACGTACCTGCAAGGAGTCATATGCCAGCAAAATCACGGAGAAAAAAAAGACCTTAGGACTAAGGGCTTACAGAATAAAATCCTACCGCATCCCCTAATCTCGATACGCCTACTAGGCTTTCCTGAACACTAATTGCTTCCCCATCTCAGGCGATGGGGGGAGACGGGGGTTTGGTATTGTCCCAGAATCGTACGATCTTTTAAGGGGGGGAAGGGAGGTTTACTAACAGCTGTGAACTGGTTCAAATAAGCGCGGTATCCCTGAGACGCCCGATTCGAAAGACAGAGGAATAACAGATTAATTCAAAATTGATTGCTGGAATTAAATATACAGCAGGGAGGGATGTTTATTCTTGACTTTATTATATATAATATATATATATATATATATATATATATATATATATATATATATATATATATATATATATATATATATATATATATATATATATATATATATATATATATATATATATATATATATATATATATATATATATATATATATATATATATATATATATATATATATATATATATATATATATATATATATATATATATATATATATATATATATATACACACATATATATACATATATATATATATATATATATATATATATATATATATATATATATATATATATATATATATATATATATATATATATATATATATATTTAATATATATATAGTTTAATTAAATTTAAGCGTAATTACAAAGTCTAGTCTGTAGCATTAGAAGTAAATTATATTTTCTTACTAAATCAGATAAGTCTTGAAAAACAGTCTTTTGTTTGTGTGAATTAGGATATTTTTCATTTTATTTATTTTTTTTTATTATTTAGAAATTACTTTATATAATTCTAATCTGGTCCAACTGATAACAACGTCCACACGATCTGAGATGTCGTGTACTGCATTTCCCTACATGTTTCAAAAGAAATCTCTTCATTAGTTCTCAGCCTTTTTTCATTGAGAGAAAATGCAGCCGCAGGTGGAAATCGTTCAGAACTAAAGATTTTATTGGTAAGTGAAGCACTGCTCAATAATTAAGATATGCTGAAAAACTCTGGAACATTTATCTCGTATCGTTGCTATAATAACACACGCCCTCTTACATTTTATTTAATAAGTGTCACTCCACCCTTATCGCTATTACAATAAATAAAGTTCAGTTTTCTAAAAACCATTTTTGTGAATTCGATCCATGCTGAAGATACGAGGTAGCAGCACGGTAATGTTCTGCTTGTAACCTGGGATGAAAACTTTCTGATGACAACTTTTTCCATTGACCATCTACTGTATATTGGATACTCTTAAGGCATATATATATATATATATATATATATATATATATATATATATATATATATATATATATATATATATATATATATATATGTATGTATGTATGTATGGGTGAAATGAAACAAATGAAAATGTAAGAGTCAGTATGTTAGTACGGAAAAGATACCAAATAAACTCTAAAAATTTTCAGCATTTCTCAGTTGTTGAGCAGTACTTCACTTACTAATAAAATCTTCAGTTATGGACGATTTCCACCCACGGCTGCAGGTTCTCTCAATGAAAAAAGACGTAGAATTGATGGAGAGCTTTCCATTAAAACATCGAGGAAAATGCAGTATATATCTTAGAGCATGTGGACATTCTTATCATTCGGATCAGATTAGAATTTTGCAAAGTCATTTCTAAAGAATATTGCAATATAGTTAGTGTTTTATTTCTTAGCATATATATAAAAAATCTACAATAATTTTCGTCCAGAAATAAAATGATAATAAGAAATTGCTGAATCGTTATAAAAAGTCAAGAAAACTAAAAACTTTTCCGGGTAAACTCGCCCAGTCAGTATAGGCCTAAACAAAAGAGTAATAAAAAAAATACTTACTCGCAAAAACAGAACACAGTTTTTCAAGAATTATCTGATTTAGGAAGAAAAACGCAATTTACATCTGATGCGATTGACGGACGGCTTTTTAATTACACTATGAGTTAACTTTTTTTAGCAAGTGAGAGAGAGAGAGAGAGAGAGAGAGAGAGAGAGAGAGAGAGAGAGAGAGAGAGAGCGAAATCCTGGGTAGCTTTTATGCCTAAAGCTTTTCTACTTTTACGAGTACCTTGTGCAGATGTAATACCTTTGAGAACACTTCGCCAGCTTTTGATGGAGTGTGAGGCATTTCTTGCTTTTTCCAAAATCTGTCCTTCTCTTCCCTCTCACCTTTTCCTTCAGGCTTTGCATAACACTAATTGTGAAAGTCAAATTAATTTAATATATAAAACAAGATACACATTATGTATACCTGTAGTGTACCAGTATGTTGAATATTTAATGTATATCCTTTTGATTTATGTTATTCGTGTCTCAGAAACTCAGCTGATAATTACACGTTGCTGTTTTTATGGATTAGTACCGATTATTATGAATGTCTCATATTGCACCATGCACAATTGAAATTAATTGTAAGTATCCTTGCGTTTACTGATCTATAAGTAAAGTCTGTATACTCTTTCACAATATTTTTACTACTCAGGTTGCCTATTAACATATACGGCCGTGCGTTAATTCCCATTGATACTTGAAGATCTTTGAGCACTTACTGAAGTTTGTTTTCAGAAGGGACATACGAACCTTTCGCAAAAAGTAATTAATTTGACCGAGCGTCCATCTTTTAATTTTCGTAAATTAGTGATATTTTCACTCTAGACTGATTTTTATTTTGTATGCCATCCGGTCCTTTAATCTTATTACGTGAAAAAATAAGGTTGGCCAGAGACTTTTCCAAATTAAGACTCATTTTCTACGGACTACTATTTTTACAGTTAATAAGAAAAAAATTAAACCAACATTTGACGTATTTTCATTTGTCTGATTGTCCACATGAAATCTGCTAATTCTAGAAATTTCGTAGTTGGATTTTCACTTTTTTATTTCAGTTTCTTTCACTAGTAGTAACCTTGAAATCAAAGCTATAGGAGGTTCATATGTCTATGATTCATAATGATATAAATTATGAAAATATGTAAATCACAGAAGAACTAACTTGTCAGACTGTTCACATGAGGTCATTTTAACTTTTTTATTTCGGTGCGTCTATCGTTCATGAAGATTATAAGGAAACGGACTAAATTCTTGAAACTTCTTGGCAACTTTGCTTTACCCAAAACGGATGGTGATTCCAACTAACGATCCAGCCACTTTCTTTGAACGAGATGCCTTATAGGAAACTTTACATCAAGATGCATTTAAAAAAATTGTCTTCAAATTCAGATCAAATTACAAATTGTTTCTTCCCATCCCCATCTGCTTCGGTTGAAGGAAACTCTCAGATCCTGAATTGCCACGGTAAGTCTAATCAGATCTAGATGAGGTTGAAGAAAACACTGACCGAAATCTCGAAATCTTACTTCAGATGTTATCCGTGATACCTTTCATAAGATGTTATCCGTCTTACATGACCTATATATATATATATATATATATATATATATATATATATATATATATATATATATATATATATATATATATATATATATATATATATATATATATATATATATATATATATATATATATATATATATATATATATATATATATATATATATATATATATATATATATATATATATATATGTGTGTGTGTGGATGTGTGTGTGTGTGTATCACAGAAAATTATATAGAGAGAGCAGAGCAGATGGTCACAATATTTGTTGATAATTGTTTCGGAAACCCAAGATAGAAGGAGGTAATAAGTAAAATAGATAAGAAATGAATGAAACGTGGAATAAACTTAATCCAAGCGATAACAGCTCAAAATGTTTTGGAATCAATTTCACGTACCAAATGATTTCGCAAGAACTGGTGGTAAACACCACCTCGGATAGCAAAAGGTGTCCTGGCTGAAAATGGTCTGCAATGACGATTGCCTTACAGGACGTTTGTGAGGCTGTATAGTTTGAACTTATCCCTCATATCAGCATTATAGCATCAAAGTGATTAACAGTCACATACGCAGTGTAATTAAGAACGTGGAAGAAAAGATTTTTCTGGAGGCAGTGAAATAACAGAAGCTTCCACTATTTTTGCTCCCCACATCCCACCCTCTTAAAAAGCAGGGCAACAAGACCTCTTATTCCAGAGAGAAAACATGACATTAATTAAATCACACCATAGAGGCTAATTCCTCTCCTGACCCAACCCTCCCGACCCTAAAGCCTTTAATATAATCTTCAAGTTATTTCACGCAACAAAGGTGAAGACGGAAAAGAAAAAAATGTTCGGTAAAAGTGATGTTAAAAGGTTATTTACCTCTTAAAGGTGCAATCTTTATGGTCTGATGAGAAGAGAGGACGACCAGAGGGAACATTGCCTCTGCATCACTTGCGTCTTGTGTGAGGTAAAAAATTTGTTGTCGTGAGATATGACGACCGGTTCACTTCATATATTCTCTCTCTCTCTCTCTCTCTCTCTCTCTCTCTCTCTCTCTCTCTCGCTTGAATTTACAGAGGCAGCAACAGTGTAAAAAACAAATATTTAAAAAACTTCCTGCGGATGATGACACAGATTCACTCCTCGAAGGATGGGAACTGACAGGCCTGGAGTGGACTTACAGTAGGTCTAGAGGACATCAGACACTGGAAGCAGTGAGACTGTATCACCACTACACCAGGAGTAATAAACTGTAGGGAGTGAACCCATCTTCTGATATATATCATCTTTAAGTCCACGGGAAAGAGACAAAGCTTATCCCTTTTTATATTAAAGCAAATTCCCATTCATGCTCTCAGAAAGTTATTTGATGAGTGTTATTTACAAGAAAAGGTGTCGAGACATGAATAATTATTTTGCTATGTTTTTCATCATTTCTTAAATGAAATCGTTCAGCTGTCCATGACACATTATTTGAAAGTATGTGTTGCATAATCACTGTCAGTGGAATAAACTCCAAGAACGATGATCTCTTGTCTCAAATGTAAAGAATTGAGCCTGCCGCTTCCTATACTTCAATTGCATTATTGCTTGCTTTAGAACTTCAAGTGCTTGAAAAGTCTGTCGAATTTTAAGAAAATACATTTGTGAAAAAATCAAAGAAAATCCGGGCCACCACAATGGTGTAAAGAGTACTGTAAACCAGTAAAAGAAACAAGAAAGTTCGAGAAAAAAATGGTAAAATGCTGTTAACGTTTTTGTGTATTAATCAAACTTATCCAATTTTCTGGAATTTCTTCATCTTAATAAATCATTTATGAAGCAGAAACAATGTTGATAAGTCGAATTTTAACACTGAGTAATAAATAAAATTTAGTAAATAATGACTTCTACATCTCCTTCATGATCACAGTGTTGTTTAGCAACGTCATTAGTGTGTAACAAGGTGTTAATGAGATGTAACATCACACACCCCTCAACATCTAATGGTTCATGCAAATTAAAGCTGAGAAGTAAGTCAGCTTTTTTCCTCATTCAGTCATTCAATGACGTTATTTTCTGAGGTCGTAACTGTATGATCATAAGTTATAAAATTTCATGGTATAAACAATCAACTTTTGAGAATTTTCTTATATTAGTGGTTATTGCCTAGATCAGTTTTTCCTTTATAAATATATATAACTAATTTGTAATGCCATTATATCCTTTTCCTTTAATTAGAATGTAATTACTTCCGTGAAGATTTTCAAGGAACCTTTCACATCTCTGACCATTCAGCAAATCTAAAACGTCTTTTGCCTTCACTTTTGCTTCTTGTGTAAATTCAGGGCAGCAGAGAGAGAGAGAGAGAGAGAGAGAGAGAGAGAGAGAGAGAGAGAGAGAGAGAGTATGAAGTGAACCAATCTTCACATTTCAAGATAATTAGCCCTTATCTGCCAGAAGATGGAAGTGATACCAAAGCAACGGTCCTTCCGGGTCGCCCTCTCTCCCCGTAATATTATTAGACTGAAAACATTCCACCTTAGGCGATAAATAAAACATTTAAAATCTCTTTTCCCTAAATATTTTCTTTCTCCGTGTTCGTCTCTTGTTGATAAATTAATTCTGTTGGACTAAAAATTCATTTGAGCTCACTAATTGCACCGCCATATGTTTGTGACCTTTCGTGTGACGCCACGAAAATTGTTGTTGAAGAGTTTATGGGTCGGGATGGTTGGGTCAGGGGAGGAACCGGCTTCCATGATGTGATTCAATTCATGTCATGAGTTCTCATTTAGGGAAGAGGTCTTGATACTCATCTTTTTAAAGGGGTGGGATGTGGAGTGAAAAATAGTGGAAGCTTCTATTGCAGATGTGGCATACAAGAAAAGGTGCACTGACGATTTCAGTGCTTTCTGCAAAGCTATTTCCTATCGAACTTTGGCTTTTGTTCTGTTACCTTGTTACTTAATTACACTGTACATGTGAGTAATAAATACAGTTCTAAATTGTTATGCTGTTATCGGTTACATTTCTTCAACATTTTATTATACTTTTTTTATGTATAAAACTTAGTCTTTTAAAAATTTTCAAGATATTTGTTTTGAATTGAATAACTTTTAATTTACTAATTTACAAGCCCAATTTTTCTCACATTCGCTTGTTTTCCGTTCCGTTGTTTAAAAAAAAACAAGCATGATTTTGTGTAATTTAAACTTAAATACAACGACATGTTCAATACTGTTACACATAAGGCAATTAATAAAGATAAGGAGATTAAGCAAATCTCAAAGTATTAAGATTAAGGCTTTCCTTAGCTCACCGAAATTGTTCGTGCAACATTAAGCTATAACCGGCATCCCTAGGAAGATAGCGACATCAACACCTTTCCCTCAAAGCAAATTCAAGGTCCTCACCTGCCGTAGCCCACTCCCCCACCCATAAACACTTCAAGAACAAAAACTAGTGGAGTAATGAATCTGCTAATCATTTTGTCGCACAACTGAAGACGAAAACGGAGAAGGGAAAAATGTTACTGAAAACAAGTTAAAGAGCTAATTTTTCCACAAGGGAAATGTTGCTATTCTAAAGATCCTCTGATGACAGGGCTAACCGGATGGAACATAGTTTCGGGATCATTTGCGTCTTGGAAAAAAGAAACTGGTATGCCGTGAGATATTACTATGGATTCAATTCTCTCTCTCTCTCTCTCTCTCTCTCTCTCTCTCTCTCTCTCTCTCTCTAAATACTAGCCAATATTCCAACAGAGAATACCCAAGAATTTGATGTAGCCGACAGATCATTGATTTACAAATCATAAGTTATTAAATATTCTTGAAAAATATTATAACGCAAATAATGAAACGATTATAATGTATGTATGTGTGTGTATACACACACACACACACACACACACACACACACATATATATATATATACATATATATATATATATATATATATATATATATATATATATATATATATATATATATATATATATACACATACACATACACATATATATATATATATATATATATATATATATATATATATATATATATATATATATACATATATATATATTGTTACGTATTTGGTGGTATAATGTAATTAAAATAGTTGTTTAGGTTGAACCTTGGCCTGAGGGTCACTTACCCACAACCAAATACGTAATGAAATATAATACAATTGAAGTACTTACCCAGTTGTATTACATTTACAATAAAATGAAGGTCGCCACTGAAGATTAATTGTAATGGACTACATTAATTTCTGTATTTACACATTAAGTAAAAGAGTTAGATGAAGTTTCAAATGATAATAACCAAAACATACAAACAACACCACACAGGATGTCTGTGGGTTGGTATGAATTCACATGAACCATTTAGACATTGGAATGAATATTGACTGGTGTGCAAAGCAGTAAATCAATTGGTGAATAAAAAAAATACCATTACAGGACAGTTATATAGCCTTCAAGAAAAAACATTCAAAATGAACATGAATTGTAAGTAAGAGACATGGCTCTATGTTAACAATCTTGAAATGGCAACAAGAACCGCTGGATTACACTGATGCAACGGAATTAGTGCCTCTTACGGTAAGCTCTCACAGGCGATGGTTGTAGAACAATGAGGGGTAGGGCGGGGGGCGAGGCAACACGTAATCTGGAAATGGAATATTCCAGTTAAGCTTAGTACATAACAGATTCTCTCATCAATACTATTATATCACTCTGGAGGGGGACTTTACCTTTATGTCTTCGACAGAAAGGGGTATTCTATCCCTAAATTAATATCTACAAGGAACAATCAATACCTTAGATTATACTACAAGGAACACACAAATTAGTAGTAGCCGGAATTCTAAGGAGAATTACCTTGGAGGAAAGAGAAAAGGAAACGGAAATAAGAGGTTTAGTCTTAGGAAAAGTATACTGGCACTCAGATGTTGATTCTCGGACACATACCGTATATATATGTTACCAGTGTGGTACTTCTGCTTCGAATTGTTAATGTCAGAACTTGGTGAGGACCTGTCCGCCTTCTCAGTATTCTTGGAGAAAAAGTCATTCAGCTTAATTCAGGAAAACGATTAGGAATAAGAATACGAAAAAAGGAACACGTCTGATTTGAAGAAAATGAGTTGTATATAGGAAGAAAAAATTACTAAAACACAACTTTTCTTAAAATGGAAACATTCCATTTATGAAACACTGATTTCGACAATAGAAGCGAGATAAAATTTTTAGTTAAGATTAAAAGAAAAGAAACTGTTCGAGAAAATAAGTAGCAAAACGTCATGAAATAACAGAAAATTTTTACAAATAGCAGCAAAAAACCAGGAAAAAATGCAATTCATGTAATTTTTTTTTGAAACATTAGAAAATCTAAGATTTTTCATGAGATAAGCTAGCTTTTATTTTGACATTTGATGGTAAAGTTGCGTACGAAGGGTAGTCTTCATTGATGTTTGAAATTAAAGACGACACGGTCTGAAATAAAAGAGAGAGAGAGAGAGAGAGAGAGAGAGAGAGAGAGAGAGAGAGAGAGAGAGAGAGAGAGAGAGAGAGAGAGGAGGTTACCTTTATTTACCCAAATAATTGTCAAGGAAATTTCTATAACAATGATATTTGAGAAGCAACGACCTCAGATGTATTAAAGAGAACATAGTTTAATTCCAATGAACCCAGTAATGATCATTCATTTCTTATTGATTTATTAAATTTGCAAATATACATTATTCTCTAATAATCTATACATACATAAAAAGTGGACGCCTTCTGTTTTCTTTGTGTTCTGTGATTTTTATAAATGGAGTCATGTCATTATGTGGAACACTCATTTACGTAGTAATACATACAATATTTTCCAATTATTTAAATCATTTCAACTTTGTGTTGATAATTCTTGTCACGGATGTATGTTCAACCAATTTTCATATACTGTATAACTTGATTACTAGTGATAACGAATGTTTGCAGTCATTTAGTCGACTTTCTTTACAATTTTTCCAGACTCTGATTGGATGGCATCTCTATCAGAAAGAAACAACTGAGATCAGCAATTGGAAATTCGTTTTCCATAATGCAACATATCAGAGCTAATTAACAGGACACTTAACTTTTCCACTGGTCTACTGAATTCTAAGTAACTGAAATGGATCGATTTCTCAATAGTAGTAGCAAGTTATCGGTGTATTGAAAGACTAGTTTAAGGAAATTTAAAAGCGTCTCGGAATCAAAATATGTTTCCTTCCATAATTGCTTCATAGACATGTAGGAGAGAGGCCAAGAAAGAGGAGAGAGAGAGAGAGAGAGAGAGAGAGAGAGAGAGAGAGAGAGAGAGAGAGAGAGAGAGAGATTAAAATAAGCTTGGAAGTTCCCCTGCAATCTCTTAACAACCTCGTTCCACGAACATCCCAAAATCTCCCAAAATCTGAGACACAGGTCCGACAAAACAAGTAGGAAGTGAAAGTTTTTGCTAATTAGTTTCAGTCTCTAGGAACGGCACGGAAAAGACGTGACTTGGATTAAGCTGAATTTCAGCCTCATTTTTTATTAAAATCTTTTCTGGGTCTGTAAAGGAATAAACTGTTTAAGTGTCGTGAAGTCCATCAGGTTTCCAGCACCACTGACACTAAACAAATATAAAGAGAAGAAAAAAAAAAATAGAAGCCAGCTTTCATATACTGCTAGTCCACTGATGACTTAGAAACTGCTAATGGCGTACGATGATATCTGAATGGCCTTTGATAATCTAAAAAAAGTGACTTCCAACGTTATCTTTATCTTTAGGGCAGTTTTATTCCCCCAGCTTCTCTTAGCACCCGAGTATTCATCTGAAATCTTCGTTCTTTCGTCAGGCCTCCGATAAATGAAAATGTGTCAATATTTTTTCACTAAAAAGTACGTTCCCCTGAGCCTAAGTCACTGACCAGCCTAAAAGGCAAGGATATATGCATTAAATTTTCGCAACCACCCGACCAAGAGCTTGAAGTAATACTGACTCTCGAGTACGATTCCGCCCATCACCTCCAGACCGGCAAGATTGTCAGCCATCATTACTTGAGGAGCCTTGGCAACGGGGAGCTGTTCCAGATGTCGTCAATTCATTTGCGAGGTTGGCACTCGAGAGCTCGTGTGATCCTCAGCAGTTACTTGGTCGACTTGTTTGTGTGTTTGTTGTCAAACTCGTATATGTATATTAACGTGCTATTGTTGAGTTAATAAACTTGAGCGTTTATTAACTTTGTACGCAAAACCCTTAAGGTGCAGAGTAATATTAGATTTTACATTCTTGGGTTTGCCGGTTAATGAGTGTTCTATAAGCAGTTACATGAAACCAAAATGTAAAAGTTTTAAAATTGTCGGATGTATACAGGTGCAAATCATGTGCCAAAGAAGCGTTTCTTTCACGTGTATTGATATGCAAGTAATTATAAAACATGTTAAAAACTATAAAAAATTAACCTGGTCTTTCGTTATAGAAGTGCTGGAAAACATTATAATCATCTTCATGCATTGCATTTCACCGTGCGGATGGTAGTTAGCATCCTTATATACATAGAGAGAGAGAGAGAGAGAGAGAGAGAGAGAGAGAGAGAGAGAGAGAGAGAGAAGAATTAAAAGCTAGTTGAACACAACCGGAGATATATAAACCCATGTTTCTTCGGTCGAATTTCATAATTTCGGTCTGTGGATTTTTCTAAGAGATTTCCTTTGAAGGGAAATGTATTTACCTGATCTGTCTGCCTGTCTGTCTGTCTACCTGTCTGTCTGTCTGTTTGTCTGTCTACCTGTCTGTCTGTCTCTGTGCGTCCCTCCAGCTGTTTGACGTTTTGTGCTTCGATCTTTTTTTTTATCTCTTTTCATTTCTCTCTGTTAGTCTGAGTATGTCAGTTGGGACATAGGAAAAAATATAAATTTTCAAGCCTACTATGTTTTAAGCATCAACTGAAAAGAAATGCCAGTTTCTAACTCCCATTTGCAACTACAATAATAGCATTACAAACATTATACATTGATTCAGATTTTATTGCTAATTTTCTTATTACTAGTATATGTCTGTATTATGTTGCTTGTGTATACGCAGGTTTGTTATGCTTCATTTAAAGTTTAAATTCGCTTCCATAAATTTTCAGAAATTCCCAAATGTGCGTTTAAAAAGAAAAGCGATTCTTCTAAAATGAAATTTTTGACGTTCACATATACACTGCTGCAGCAGAGTTCCTCTGGGTTACAGCGAAATTAAGTGAGAAAAAGAAACCATTTCACTCCAAGTGACAGCTGACATCTGATATCAGCAATTTCTTACGACTCTTTTTAATGGGCTCTTTTTTACGAGCGACCTCTTCTTATCAGGGTCCATACACCAAACAAGTCCCCATCAAACAATTTACTGAACTTACCACGCAAAATCTGTGTCAAAAACTCAACAAAAGAGAGAAAAAGATCTAATGTAACTGATCTTCACTTCAAAATATTACACTGAAATATAGTATCAATTCTTCTCCTACAATCACAACACTTATCATACAAGGGATACAAAGAGAATACTAATGGAAAATACTTTTGTTTTCACCTTCGCTCTTGGGAGACTTTAAAATTTAGGATTCTGTTTTATTTTTTTTTAAACAGAGTGGCGAAATAGGTAAAATAAATAAAAGAAAGGAGAGAAGGGAAAGCGTCAGTTTGGAAAAGATGATAGAGAAAAATTTGGTAAAATAAAAATACATCATAATATTAATAATTAGAATACTAACACCAGTAATTAATAAGCTATCAGACAGATGGATATGTGCTGACTCAAAGGTGACTACAAAGAACTCGAAGAATATTTGACAGAGACTTGATAAAATTCAAGTTGATCATTTTCCTTTTCCCTAGTTCAGTGACGGAATTGGCCCTTGGGAGCTTTCGTTCCCTGTTACACTTCTGTTATGCTTATAATTTATGGACTTTATATTAGAAATTCCTGAATGAATCAAGATCAAGAGACACAGAACAAGTAGAACATTACCATCTGTTACAATATAACTCCAGATAGTTCGTAAAGTTGTAGTGAGCAGTAAGTTAATTAAGTAGCTTAAAACTCACAGGTAGGGAGACAATATTAAGGCAAGAAATAGATAAATAACCGCATGTAATCGTAAGTGGAAGTAAAAAAGTAACTGATGGTTTATTCATATACGTTAAGGGAAATTTATTTCTTCCTTCGTTTTGTTTAAGACTATTTTTTTTTTTTCTAGACGTTAAATAGAATTACAAGCTACATGTTATATATATATATATATATATATATATATATATATATATATATATATATATATATATATATATATATATATATATATATATATATATATATATATATATATATATATATATATATAATAACTTGTATATATATATATATATATATATATATATAATATATATATATATATATAATCTATATATATATAAATATAAGAGTAATTCTGTTTAACGTCTAGAGAGAGAAAAAAAAAAAAATAGTCTTAAACAAAACGAAGGAAGAAATAAATTTCCCTAACGTATATGAATAAACCATCAGTTACTTTTTTACTTCCACTTTACGATTGCATGCGGTTATTTATCTATTTCTTGCCTTAATATTGTCTCCCCCTGTGAGTTTTGGGATACTTCATTAACTTACTGCTCATAACTTTACAACTATCTGGAGTTATATATAACTATATATATTATATATATATATATATATATATATATATATATATATATATATATATATATATATATATATATATATATATATATATATATATATATATATATATATATATATATATATATATATATATATGTGTGTGTGTGTGTGTGTGTGTGTGTGTGTGTGTGTGTGTGTGTTTTTTTTCGATGTGACGTTAGTGAGTAAATGCCTCAAGGAGAAGAAAACTGAAATGTGGACCTCCTAAGTTATACATGGAAGGGTAAGAGTAAATGCTGGTTTGATAATCTTAGCTGATGTGACATGGAGAGAGAGAGAGAGAGAGAGAGAGAGAGAGAGAGAGAGAGAGAGAGAGAGAGAGAGAGAGAAGTGGGACGGGTGTGGGGGTCACCGGTAAGGACAGGAGCCATTCAAATTATCTGGTTAAAAAAATGCGGAGACGACAGCCGGTGAAGAGTAAAAACGAGGAGAGTAAAGAAAAAAGAAGAAAATATATAAAATGCGTTTTTATAAAGTATCATAAAGATGAAATTAAAAGAAGATAAGAAAAGAAGGACTACGAAAGAAGGAGGAGGGAAAGGAAAAAAATTAGGAAAACTATAAAGATGATGAAGAACAATGACGGAAAAATGCAAAAAAATCAATGAAGAACAACAAGTTATTACAAACACGTTTACGACAGAGAGAACATATTGGTAAAGGAACGACGCAAATGATTGAAAAATAAAGACAGTGATGTAGAATGAAATTTAGAACTGATGCGGTTAACTTACCGGAGTCAGCAATGAAACTCATCTCTGATGACTACAAAACTTTCAGCATGAAAAATGTAAACAAAAAGATAAGTGAAAAGGTTTTTATCGGAATGAAAAAAGTTAGGAAACGGGACCTCAATGCAGCTGAGATATAAAGGCTACGGAATATAAAGGGTGACTTAATTTTCGCACCTCGTAATTCAGAGCGGAACCATTCTTATATTATTCAAGCTACTCCCATTATTTTTCTACGGAATTTGACCTCGAATCATTTTGAAAAATCAGGCGAATATTTAAAAGAAGAAGCACTCAGTAGGGGGAAGATCCTATTTTTTACATCGTAGGTAAAAGTTATGGCATTATTGCAATCATAACTTTGCGCGTCCATAGGATAACAGTGTTTGCCCTGAATGGCACCATTTTTTAGGGGACTAATTTATCATTAGGTAGTTCAATGTTAGGGCCAAATACAAATATAATAAAAAAATGTTTTATCTTTTATTAGCGAAATAAAAGAAGGAGAAAACTTTTAGTTCGTAATCGTTTTTCAGTGTATAAGCGCAATGATTGGTTCCTGTGACTTTCCAGGCTTCCACTATAACCAACAGGGAATTTATGGTGTAGTCAGGTGGTCAAAAAACTCCTACAGAAAATATGAAAAGTGAAAACAGGTTTATATTTTCACTCACAAAAGTCGTAGCCCAGTTTTAATAAATATTTCCGGATCTTCATGAAATTTTAAACGAGTATACTTTAATTATCTGAAAATATGACAAGCATAAAAAAATAATTCGGAAAGACGTAAGTAAATCCAAAAGTTTTTCTTTACGTTGAATCCTCAAAGTGACATTTTTTTCCGAAATATTTGCAGAGGAAAAACTGTAAATGACCAAATGTGCAAGTAATATTAGCGAAATTCACTACAGTTATATCTACTAGTATACCGAAGTAAAAAATCACGGGTTATGTACTCTTACCATTTCATGTTGCAACTGAGGCAGGCATCAACGTGAAAATGCGTCCAAGTGGCCTCTTGCACTACCTGCACATTTTTGTGATGGGGAGCCCTCATGCATGATGCAGGTACCCTCCCCCAATTCATCCACTTCGGCAGAGAAGTCACTGGGGTCCTCCAAGTGACTGCATAGGTCATCCTCGGCTAACAACAGGTTCAAGATCTCATCCGAAAGGGAACTGGAGGCCATGTTGAAATCTAAAATTAAATATATAAATAAAATAAAATTAGGAATAATTGTTCTTGTTGCAACATGTGACACCTCTCGTCATATTGGAATGTTTGAGCCTGAAGGTGCCCCATCTGGCTACATTATGTGTGATATCAAAATATCTCCTATAGCTATATCTCTGCAACCATGTACGTACATCAAAGCATTAATTCAATATATACCTGGTAGTGGCGTTGCTATAAAGGAACCACAAAAACTTCCAGGATCGAAAACAGTATTTGGTTGACAGAGTTAAACCTCTCAGATTTATGGAGAAATCTTCACCCTGATCAATCATTTAAGAAAAAAAAACACACACACAGAAAAAACTTAAAAGTCCTACAAAATGTAACCTGAACGGGAAGTAATAAGCAAAATATTAAAACATAGATATTTCACCGATAAACAAGAGAAACTGAGAAGACGGAGAGAAAAAACCACAATCGAATGCCTCCATTTGTGTAAATATTCTCAAATATCAAATATTACCAGCTCAGTTTATAACGCTGTATCCATTTTATATATTTACGTCAGGGATAATCTACTAAAATTTGACGGCTGGAAAACAACTAACAAAAATGTCTGCATTGTGAGTTATTTCAGCATTTTATTAACCTCAGTTCTCAGTTTTATGAGACAATGTCACTTACATTACCTTTCCCTCACCTACGCAGTGTTATTCTGTAACGTCATTATTAATATGTAATAATGAGATCTAATTTCCCATAACAATAAAAATCTTACGGTTCTCATACATTACGGGTTACTTTATAATCTTATTCTCATCCAATCTGGCAATGTCGTCATTTCGTGATACCGTCAGTGTGCGACATTGCGTTTACAAAGTTTACATCTTACAACCCTCAACATCTAATCATTTTCCTTCGTGGAGGGTCACAGTCTAGATCGCCCTTTCTTCCTTGATTATATAATATTTATTTGTTTTGTGATTGTGACCTTTTCTTTTAATCGGAACAAAAATTAATTCCGTCAAGATTTCATAAGCACATCTCATTATGCAATAATCTTGCATTAACTTTCACGCGTCTTTTGTCTTTAGCATTACTTTTTCTGTTAATTGGGGCCTAAGAGAGAGAGAGAGAGAGAGAGAGAGAGAGAGAGAGAGAGAGAGAGAGAGAATACGTGATGCGAATAGGTCTTTATATTTTATGACAACCATTTTTTTTTATTTCCCAGAAGACGCAAATAACAGCGAAGCATTTCACCCAGGTTGCTCTCTCTCATCAAAATCTAATTAAACTAAAACGGTCGTTCTTTTCTGAATATCTTTGTCTCTCCGCATTCGCACTAATTACAACGCCGTGTGTTTCTGACCTTTCATGTGACTCCACACAAATTGTTGTTGAAGACATAGGAGTATGATGAGTTGGGATGGGTGAGGAACCGGCCCCATGTAATTTAATTAATGTCATGAATTCTCTGTGGGAGAAGAGGTCCTAAATCCATTCTTTTTCAAGGGGTGGGATGCGGGGTGCGAAATAGTGGAAGTTTTTATTTCAGAGGTGAGACATTGGAATGTTGCACGAGCGATTTCAGTACATTCTGCCAAACCATTTTGCTTGAACTTTGGCGTCTGTTCAAACACCTTTTGATTCATAATTAGGCTAGATATGTAGTAATCATCTCGAATAATTGTTGGTGATACGAAGTTTATATTAAAACTGCACAAACTCACGAACGTTACATTATGTAATGGTCATTGCAGGCCAATTTCGTCTAGGATACGTTCTGCTCTCTGAGATACTATTTATCGGTTGTGCTTATTCTTCGTTTTATTATATCTTTATGTATGAAATCCGTAAACTCCTCAAATCTGCATCAGAGTATTTTTATTTACTACCTTGTTACTTTTTAATTACTAATTTGCAAGGCTAACTTTCAACTATGCCACGTCTAAGATAAAAGCTTCTACCATTCGGCAACCCCCTCCCCAGGGGGCGATAAGGACATCAAGACCGCTGCCCTTTGAGCGAATTTATGATATTAATAAAATGCAGCCATGGGGTTAGGTCCTCCCCCGCCCCTAAACGTCTCAACAACAATTTTCATGGCGTAACATGCAAGTTCACGAACACATAGTGGCGTAATTAATCCGCAAATTATTTATTTCGCACAGCAAACGACAAAGAAAGCAAAAATATCCGGGAAAGAGGATTTTAAAAGTTTATTCATCCTTTAAATAAAAATTTTTGGTCTAATGACGCAATAATGAGAGAGGCGACCTGGATGCCGTTGCCTTAGTATCATGAGCGTCTTAGGGGAAGAAAGATACTGGTTGACGTGAAATATTATGACCGGTACATTCAAGCATTCTCTCTCTCTCTCTCTCTCTCTCTCTCTCTCTCTCTCTCTCTCTCTCTCTCTCTCTCAATACTGGCTGAGGGTTATAATGAATATGCAAGACATGAACTTTTCCAAAGGATCATAGATTTATGAATGAAGGAATTTATGTTCAACTAAAGGAAAATAAAGTGTTCAAGGAATTTATGCTGCACCTAAAGGAAAATATTGTAAAGATACTTTATAAACACACACACACACACACACATATATATATATATATATATATATATATATATATATATATATATATATATATATATATATATATATATATATATAAATATTATATATATATTCTAAATAGTGTTTGATCAGTGTTATATCTTACTGGAATATCTGAGGTATCACTAGTCGTTTTATCATAAAAATGAAAGAGGATTAAAACTACCGAATTTTTATGAAACCTCACTGAAACACAACGCTTTTACGGGTAAAATCCACCAGTGAATATAAACTACATAAAACATTATGAAAAAAACTGACTGTTTTTAAGTCTAAGCACATTAAGTACCAAAAAGGCTACGGAGAGAAACACATTGGTTTACTTCTTGTAAGGCGCTGTAAATGCAGCTCTCTAATTGCAGTAACAAAATTCAACCTTCACCCAGCGAGAGAGAGAGAGAGAGAGAGAGAGAGAGAACAAAATGTATTGTCGACTGAAGTAGCCGTCTTGCATTTTTATGGCAAATCAGAAACCTACCTAACCGCAATATCGGCAGCCTTTGATGCTCTTTTTAAAATCTCTCTCTCTCTCTCTCTCTCTCTCTCTCTCTCTCTCTCTCTCTCTCTCTCTCTCTCTCTGTGTCCTTTTCTTCTGATTTTACATCATACAAACTGTGAATTTAAAAGCTATTATGCGCAAATGCAATTTTGTCAGGAAAGCAGCACACAAATTATTAAAAATATACTATTTGAATAAAATACATTATTATATGATTTTCCTGTCACACACGTTTATGCTACATATCAGGTTGCTGTGTAGCACATATAACGCTACAGCTTACCTGTTAAACAAATGAACGAACGTTAATTCCTGAGGATACATAAGACTGGTTAAACAATAAATTTAATCGAAGATTTTTACAAGAAAACTCACAAAGAGCTCACTTTCGCAAAATGTCATTAATTGTATTCGTCCATTTTTTGTCCAAGGTAATTAGTTCCTGTAGATGTATATAATGTCTTTTTCAATTTACCTCAGGAAAAAGTGATCTTTCCACTCTGTTTGAGTTCTCTTTTGTCAGCATTCCAGTCTTTTACTCTAACTATTTGAGAAAATAAGGCTGTTTCAAAACCTTTCCTTTTTTCCTTTAAAACTCAATTTGTGGTATCTGTAGTTTTACAGTTAACAAGAAAAACACAAACTAACCATTAACTACAAGGTTTCCCTTGTCCGATTGTCCACGTCTCAAATACTAATCATTGCCATTTTTGAGTTGCCTTTCACTTCCTTGTTTAAATTTCTCTCACGATCTTGAAATTAAAACCATAGGGTTTACATGTCTAATAATAATAATAATAATAATAATAATAATAATAATAATAATAATAATAATAATAATAATAATAAACTGATATAACTGTTGACAAATTGTTCTTCGTAAAATTCCTTATATTTCATGGATGAGTCCTTGAAACTTCGAGATGCACTGTACTTATTTTAGTTCGGCGTGTCTGCCACTCATCACGACTATTTGAAAACTACATTCCTTGAAATACTTTGGTGATTCCGACGAAGTGTTCAAAGACTTCTCTCGAGAAAGATGCAAACACGTACAGTATCTCTTCACATCGAGATACAGTTCAAAGAATACTCTTCCCATTCAGATCAAATAACAGGAATTTTTTTCTTCTGGGTATGATTAAGATTTTTTTTTTTATGTTTAGACCTTTTTAGATCCTGATTTGACAACGTAAAACTATTTAGGCTTAGAGGAGACTATAGAGCAGAAAACCTTCTCATCGAGATCTGTCTTACGTGAAACTTCGTATGAGATCAGTCTTTTCCTTTCATGATGAGAGTTTTCGGCCGTCATAACTCCTTCTAAGCACTGTCAACAAGAACAGAGAGAAAAATTGAAAATAGATCTGTTTACAGTTGGAGTAAATCCTTGAACGTGACCGTATGACCAACTCATTTCTCCGATTTCATCGATAGTCTCAACAAAATCCTGAAAATGCTGAAATCATAATTGTCATGTAGTGAGAAAGTCGATAAGGTAACTTCAGTTTGTATGGTATATTCAGCTTGTGTAAGATACTTTGTCTGAACATGAGCATTTGCACGGATTTTTTATGCACGCCTTAATATCAAGCAAAATATATTTCAAAAGAGCAAACAATCGTTGCTGAGTGAATCCTTGTATGAGGCGCCGGTTTCTTTTCAGGTTAATGATGTTTGGGGAGTTGCTATGTTTTGGTCGCACTTCGAGACTGGCTTTAAATTTTGCGATTACTCCCTTTTTATTCAATGTCGCTTTTTTTTTTCACACATGTTTCTCTCTCTGATTACGTGTTTTCGCATTCTTTTTCTCTCTATATTTCATTAAGTGGTTCTTATTCCTCTCACCCAAACAGCCACCTCCTCTGTTTAGGTTTTTCATGCTTTTTGCTTCACTCGTCCATGCATCGTTTTCTTTCCTTTTCTTTGTTTTTCTAAGTTCCTTGTATTAGTTCTCTGTTATTTCAGTAGTGTTAAAAGTAGAATAAATCTCCCAACAAGTTTCCTTGATCCTTTATTTTCACATATTTCTTTTCACTGTTCGGCTTTTTCCCCTTGAAGGAGGAGGGGGCGGTTGCCAAGTTGTGGCACAAGAATGTTTAGCCTTCCTGTTCCACAGCAAGCCTTTAGGGAAGAGGTCGCTGGTTTGGCTTAGTAACTAAATGTTGGTGGTTACGCCTTTACTATTCCCATTCAATAGATATTGTCATTAGCGACAATGTATACAACTGGACTCCGCTCACTCATGAATCGCCTCCAACGCTGCGTTGCTTTTGGCCTTTAGTTCAAAGTATTTCATGAAATGATGAATTGTTAATTTTTTATTTAAAGGTCGCATCACAAGCTTTCTTAAATGACAAGTACAACGCTAAAACTGTTCCATTGGGCATTGCGTGGGTGTTATCCACGCGTGTTCGCAAGCTGTACACAGAAAGAAGAAAAAACAAAGCATTTCACAAATACTGGGACAGGGAATTGCATCTGCACTGGGAATTAAATTCATGACACAGTAAGAAAAAAGGTGGAATAAACGATTATGATTCAGAATTCAGTTTCATTTCCCTTTTCGAAATTTCAGCTCATTAGGAATGATGCAATGCTTTCTGTGGCCAATTGATATGTCTTTAATTTTTAATGTTTCTTTATAATAGGGTGTAAAAAACGCTTAATAGTTGACAAGGCAATGTTAAATCTAGTTACTAACCTTGGAACAAAGAGAAACTAAACTTTGCAATGTTCTCAGTAAAAAAAAAAAAAAAAAAAAAACACTATAGTATCAATAACAACACTTACAGTAACATCAGGTGCAGCAGCAAGATATCAACAATAACAACTGAGAAATTATATTACACCTATTTATCCAGACAATGAAATGAGCTGAAATGGAGTGCTTCCTTCGTCTCCGTTATTTAACATCCTTCCGCTTGGTTCAACTATTGCAAGTCTGGCGCTTTCCCTTAACTGAGGAGAGGCACTTCTCCAATGAACAACAATACCTGGCAGGCATTGTTGCCATTGATAATTTCATTAAAACAGAAGAAATTTCTTTACCTTCTTGATATTTGAATTCCTTCGTTGTATTAATATAGACAACGTTTTGCCCCGTCTAATTACTTCGAACGTATGAACACGTGGAGGTAAGTAAATGGAATGACTCCCTAAAATGTCGGTAAATTTCTCTCAAAAGCAGGAAATTGCCTTACAAAGAGTATTTGCTGGGGCAATGGTAGGAAAGATACCGGAAGTTGCGTGACCATAATTGCAACAGAAATTGTTGGAAAAATTCAGCATAAATCTACTAATGATAAAAAAAAACCCTTTTTGGAATAACCGAAGCTTCTTAGAATGGCTAAATAATTCTTCTAAGAGCGTGATTAACTTTTAATTCAATGCATGGCAATCATTGATTAGCTAATGTTCCCTGTATGATAATAAGGAGCTAATTAAACCTCAACTTCGAGGATTTATCTTCGCCAAAGAATTTGCGTGGAAAAATGAGAGAATAATGATCGCAAATCGAGCAAATCATCAATAATCGTTTTTGTAAGAACACCTGGCAAATTTGAGTTTGGTCATTAATGATTTATCCTCCACCATAGAGTCTTTTGATGATCATCAAAGGAACATGTAAAAAAAAAATAAAAAAACTAATTAGAATCAATTGCAAGAACTCAGGCATGAAAACGCCATAGAAAGGAAAGAGAAAATAAAGAGTAAAAATGCACTATGAACGAGACATTTATTGGAAAATAAACGGCGAGTTCAAAAGCAGTCGATGAGGGACTAAAAGAGAAAAGTACTAGGAAGACAGAAGCCCAAATTAATTACAAAATAAATAAAACAGAACAAGGTAGGGGTCAAGATTAGACTGAGTGTAATGACCCTGTCCCCTAACTGGGAAATTCTGTACCAGAGTTGTTCTGACATAACATCTCTCCGTTTATCAGTTTTATTCTTCACGCTATTTTTCTTTTCACATGCAGGTGTAATATTCTGTAGAAACCTGGTTTGTGAATGAATGACCAAAAATAAAATCTGATGGTATTTGTAATTAGAAATATTAATATTTGGGATGAAATTATAAAAAAAAAAATAGAAACAACTAAAGCGCAAGAGAAGGGAATAAAAGATAAAAACCAAACTACAACAATGTAACATGAATTGGCCTTAACCAAGAACAGAGCGTTGCAGAAAACAACAGAAAATGTAAAATCTGGATTTTGCGTTTTCCTTCCGAGCCTGATGCCTCGCTGCCAGAAAGGGGCATTTGATGGATGAGGATATATTGGGAAGATATTTTTCTGTTTATTGAATTATAAGTTTACCTGTGATCGAAAATGGCTAATATTCCGATACTGAAGTCGAAGCTTCCAAACCGTTGGAGACCTGTTCTCCCCAGAAACCTGAAACTTTGTTCCCTTCGTGTCTAGATTTTGAGCTCAAATGACGGTATGCGAGTTCAGAGTTAAGTTGAAAGTTTTCCAGTACGCCAGATTTCTAAGGCTACTGGAGGCAGTTTTGAGTAAGAATGTGATAAAGTGGGGGGATATATAAATGGAACGTCATGGCCATGGGCTCTAGCCTACCACCCATTTTGGCTAATACATTTACGGAATGGCTAGACAAAGAAGAGGTGGAAAAATTAGTATACCTAGCTTGAGATAGTTAAGTGGGTTAGGTATGCAGGTGATATCTTAGTAATATACCGTGAGGAGAGAGGATTTGGGCAGCTGTTTGGGTGAACTCAACCAGATTAACAAAGGGATCAAGTTTACCTTAGAGGAGGAGAAATAAAGGGACCTATGAGGTCATTCAATGCTGAAAGGAAAATTGAGAGTTAAGAAGGTTTTAAAGGTGAAACAGGAGGAAAACCTTGCAGTTCCACTATGAAACAATTGTTAGAGGCGGGTGGAAAGTAAGATGGAAGAAACGTAATATGATCGGACGTACAGTAAAAGGAATGGGTGGAGTTGCGGCTAGGGGCTGAAGGGACGCTGCAAAGAACCTTAAGTAATGGCTATAGTGCACGGCATTAGGTGCACTGACAGCACTACAGCCCTACGGAGCCTTCCTAGACGTTAACCTCACAAGCGCAGGAAGCAAAACCGTATAGAATACACAGAAAAGATACACAAGTAAACGCTTACATACACATGCATTCTAGCCACATGAAGGACTTTCAGAGAGGGATGATGCCAGGATTGATAATTAGGGCCTACAGGGTTTGGATCCCCTTTGTGCGGAACAAGAGCTTGAGTATTCATTCGCTTTTTTTGAAAAGCAGGCATGCCTAACTCCCTGGAGGGGGAAGACGCGAAGTAAGGCTAGAAAACACTGTTATAGGGAAAGGCACCAAGACAAAGATGGAATAAACAAGAAAAATACTATTGTCATTCTCAACTACAACATTATTAAGGATTAACACAAAAACTTAAAAATATTAGAATAGTCAGGAATTATAAAAACAACGTTAGGAAAAAGTTGACTAGAAATGAAAACCCCACAAAAAAACGAGAAGAGAGAACTTTGTGACAATTATGATAAAATATACTTTGGGCAGAGCAACAAATCGTGCAAGGAGAGAGCAATCCAGAATAAGCAGATCGATTACTGGCCAAACACTACTGGAATCATAACCACATAATCAACTTGAAAAAAAAAAAAACGGATTTCATATACAGCAATAGAATAAAACATCAGGGGTGATCGTAGAGAACGCCCCCATGAACTGCTATGAAGAAACGATGCCAGGCAGCATAGGTAATAATTCTGAGGAAAAGATCATTTCTGAAATTAGATACCATTAAAAAAAATGGACAGTAAGGGGATTAATCCCGGACATCGGAAGATTAAGCCTGCGACAAAGAGATCAAGAAGACTGCAGGGAAGGGCAGGAGGAGGTGAAGGTCAATGGGCAGGTCATCCCAGGGATTAGGAATGGAAAACAACAGTTGCTGGGAGGGGCACATATATACTTGAGTGTAGCTGTTATCTCTCTGTATATCGGTAGCTGATAAAGAACTCTCTATGGCTTCGAAAGCTATTACTTGGTAAACTGTACTTTGTAAATTAAAGTATATGGATTCTAAACCATCCTGTCTCACTGAAGCCTAAGAGGGAATATATATAACAGTCAAGCTTGGTGGCTATTTAGTGATTATATATATATATATATATTATATATATATATATATATATATATATATATATATATATATATATATATATATATATATATATATATATATATATATATATATATATATATATATATATATATATATATATATATATATATATATATATATATTAACTTTTATCACATACACAATTGTTCTGTGCAATAGTAGAATAACTAAAGGACTTCATTCAAACTGGATGGTATCTAATGGAGTATTTATTCAGAAAAAGTTACCTGCTTTCTTGGACAAACAGTCCACATTGTCAAGTACGCATTCTTAATAATGTGGACTGTTTGTCCAAGAAAGCCTGTAACTTTTTCTGAATAAGTAATCCATTAGATACCATCCAGTTTGAATGAGGTCCTTTTAGTAATATATATATATATATATATATATATATATATATATATATATATATATATATATATATATATATATATATGTGTGTGTGTGTATGTGTGTATGTGTGTATGTGTGTGTATATATGTATATATATATATATATATATATATATATATATATATATATATATATATATATATATATATATATATATATATATATATATATATAATGAACTACATGTTAAGATGATCCAATAAAGTTGCCAAATAAAGAGACGTTCAGCGACAGTTGTAATCAAAATATTGCTTTGTTGTTACCGCGTAACTTAATAGCGCAGATTGATGTCACAAAAATACGTTTTAGGAAATTACTCTTTTTCTATAATTAGCGATAAGGGTGGAATGAAACTAAGAAACAAATGGTAGTTGCTTGCTTTATTATGGTAAAAATTGCGAAGTGAACGCTATAGAATTTTTCAGCATTTTTTAGTTATTGAAGACTACTTCACTTACCAATCAAATCTTCACTCACGAACGATTTCCACCGACGGCTACCGGTTTTCTTTAAGAAAAAAAAAAAGGCATATAACTAATGAAGAGATTTCATTTGAAACATAGATGAAAATGCATCAAATAATATCTCAAGGGAGGTGAGTAGATTAGAAATATATAAAATAATTTCTAACGATTATTGCAACATACTTAAAATATAAAACAATCTTTGTTAATTTCTTTGAGAAACACAAAACAATAAGAAACTATCGAATCCTTATAAAACGTTAATTTAAGAAAACTCACAACTTTTGCGGATAAAATCCATCCGTCAAAATAGGCCTAAACAAAAGAATAATAAAATAAAAAAGAACTTACAGAAATGCAAGACTGTTCCTCAAGACAATATCCTAGTTTGGGAGAAAAGGTTACAGAAAGATCAAAATAAATTCTTTCTTGTATTGCAATGGACTGGCAGCTTTGCAAGTGCACTGCAATCTTGCTTTCACCCTGTGAGAGAGAGAGAGAGAGAGAGAGAGAGAGAGAGAGAGAGAGAGAGAGAGAGAGAGATACTGGGCAGTTTTTATGTCTAAAGCTTCTCTACTTTTATGAGTACCTTCTACAAAAGGTCCCTTGGGGAGCATTTCACCAGCCTTTGATGGACTGTGCACCATTTCTTGTTTTTTTTTTTTTTTTTTTTAAATCACTCTTTCCCTAACACCTTTTTCCTTCTTGCTTTACATAACACAAATGTTGATATTCAAATTAATTTTATATGTAAGGTAAAATGGGAATTATATACAGCGTACAAGTATGTTAATTATTAAAATGTATAAACTTTATGTATAGTATATAATTTACATACTATTCGTGTCTCGGAAACTCATTAAATAATTACGAGTAACTATTTTTATTGATCAGTACTGAATAAACTATTATAAACATGGCACATAGTGCACCTTAATTAATCGAAAACTTGTAGTTGAAGTTTAATTTTATAAAGGACGCGTACCTATATTCTCTTGCTTTCGTAAAAGTAATTAATTCCATTGGTCCAGCCTTTTATCTAAGGCAATTACTTCCTGAAATTTCTTTTTAATTATCTTTAAAAAATTTATATTTTCATTCTCACCTGATTTTCTTGTGTATGCTTTTCAGTATTTAACTGCATTACTTAATGAAATAAGGCTAGTCAGGGACTTTTCTTTTTTCTTTCGCTTAAAACTCAATTTATGGGGCTTTCAATTTTACAGTTAATAAGAAACCCTAAACCACCAATTGAGAGATTTTCACTTGTCCGATGTATTTCAATTACAAACTAGAAATTTTCACGATGACCTTTCACTTGCTCGTTACATTTAAATTTCTTCCACTGGTGTTGACCTTGAAATCGAACCTATAACAGGTTCATATGTCTACAGTTAAGAATAATATTGACCATGATAATAACGGCACTAAAACCCCCTCTGGCAGAGACTTACTGTACTTACCAGATTATTTATATTTCAAGGAAGAATCCCTGTGCTTATTTCAGTTTTGGTGCGGTTGTCGTTCATCAAGATTATTTAGAAAATTAAGGAAATTTCTTGAAAGATCTGGTGACTGCTTCACCCAGAAACGATGGTGATTCCGACTAAAGGCCGAGACCCTTTACTTGGACGAGATGCCTCTGTATGAAGCGTCACATCAAGCTGCACTTAAAATAATACTCTTGAAATTCAGATCAGAATACAGGATTTTTCTTACCATCCACATCCCATTCGGTTTAAGGAAACTTTCTCAGATCCTTATTTCCCATAGTTAAACTTCTTAGGTTTAAAAGAAGTTTAAGGAAACCCTGGAACCGAGATCTCGCTACATGAAACTTCGGATCTGATCAGTCCCTTATGTCATAACCCTTCATAATGCAAGTTGTTCTGCTTCTCATAATTCCCTTCATACGGGGAAGATGTCACTGTTACGCTGTCAACCAGAAAAAAAAGATGGAAAGCTAAAAGGTGGTCCAGTGAAAGTTGGAGTCAGCCTATAAACATATTCTTATGACCAACTGAACCATGAGTCATCCTACTTCACACTCCCTCGAGACATCAAGTCACGGCAAGAGAGAAGTCTTCGGTTGCTGAAATCAAAATTATCATCTACGGAGAAAATCAACCGAGTTACCTAATGTGTTCTAGAGGTAGCACATATGGATTCACAATTTTCAAGCAGACGCTAATGCGTTTGTATGAGATTCACTGCCTGAGTGCGAGCATTTGTATGTATTTTATGCATACACTTAATATTGTACAAAATGTATTTCACGTGTGAGAACGCAGATATGTGAAGAAAGCCTAATTACTTTTCCTCTTGACTGAATCCAAGTAAAAGGACCCCGTCTCGTTTTCAGGTCAATGATGTTGGGGATGTTGTTGGATCTTGCTCTCACTTCCCACCCGATATTCAATTTTGCTTTTCGGTATCTCCCCTTGCCTTATTCAATGTCGCTTCTATGTCTTATTTTCACATGCATTTCTCTTCTCTGATGACCTTTAATATAATTTGTTTTTCCCTCTGTATTTCATTATTTGTTCCCATTCTTCTTATGCATACATCTCCCTCTTCTGCATAATTTTTCCTTTGTTGTAATGCTTTTTGCCTCCCCTCTTCCATGTATCGTTTTCTTGCCTCTCCCTTATTTTTGTGACTGTCGTTTATATGTTCTTTGTTTTTCAGTAATATTGAAAATAAAAACAAACCCTCAATAAGTTTCCTTGACATTTTATTTTCATTTGTTTCTTTTCATCGTTCGGCTTTTTGTTTTGAGAGATTTGGGCGGAGGTGAGGGGAGTGCAGGGAGAGAGGGGGCGGGTTTGAGGGGGGGAGGTGTTGTGAAGCAGTCGCAGAAGAATGTACAACCTTTCAGCTCCACAGCAAGTCTTGAGGGAAGAAGACGCTGGAGCTGAAGATGAATAAATCAAGTAATACATTATAGAAAACAAATTGTTGTATAGAAAGATATATTAAGTATGAAAATTGAGGCTTAGTAACTCGAAGCAAAGCCTGGTGGGTTACGCCTTTATTATTCACCTTCAATAAATATATTCATTAGCAATAATATAAACATCGTGTAAACTGCAGGATTCCACTTGCTCATAAATCTCCGCTGCCTCTGCATTTTGCTTTTGGAGGTGTTTTGTTTTCAGTTCAGAGTATTTTAGGCATGATTAATGTGTTCATTTATTTAAAAGGTCGCGCCACTAGCTTTCATAACTGTAGTAAAGCTCTGAAACTTTTCCATTGGATATTGCTTGGACATTACTCATGCGTTCGCCAGAGGTACACAAAGCAAAATTGAATGGTCGCTCTGAAGCACTTCACAGTTACTCATCAGGATATTATTTTAGCGTTGGAGATCAAATTCATTATAAAATAGTGAAACAGATAGAACAAATGGATTATGATTCAGATTTCAGTATCATTTGCCTTTCGAAGTTTCAACTCAGGAGGACTGTTATGACTGATGAAATGCTTGTTGCGGTCAATTGATATATCATTAATTTGTACTAATACTACATCAGAGGGGAAAAACAAGAAGCTTAGCAGTTGACAGCAAAAGGTTTGATTTAATAACTACTCTGGGAAAATAGAGAAAGTCTTCACTTCGCGGTCTTCTTTTTTTAAATAAAATAAAAACAGCAGCAATAACAACAAAAATAGCAATGCTAAATGCAACAGCAACATAACAACAATAACAACGACGAGAAATTATCTTAAGCCTATTTATCCAGATAATGAATGAAATGGAAGCTATAACTGAGTGCTACCTTTGTTTCCGTTAATTAACTTCCTTCCGCCTGTTAAAGTATTGCGAGGCTGATGCTTTGAAATAATTGAGGAAAGGGAATTCTCTGATGAACCCCAATACCAGAAAGGACTTACATCCATTGATAACTAAACTAAATCAGAAGACAGTCCTTCTCTGCCTTTCTTCATGTTTGAATTTCTTCACTGCACTGATATCGACAATATTTTGCCCTGTCTCACTACATTGAACGCAAGAACACACGCAGGTAACAACTAAAGGAAGGCTGCTGCCCAAATTAATCACTGCGATTTAGTTAGTTTACCAACAATCGTGAATTTGACTTGAGAATTATATGACTATCGCTCATGCTCTTGGTGTTTTATTATCATTTTTCCGAATCATTATTTCTTCCCGCGAGACTGGAAGGAGTTTTTATTTTATTTTTTTTTCAGGCGCCTGCTTATGCATTTAAGTGTGTGAGATTACATGCGTTTTAACAGGATATCTCAAGAACGGGTTAACGAATTCCAGACAAAATAATTGAAAGTATCTGTTGAGTGATCAGCCCCATAATCAGCTTTTAGTATATTTTGACTAGATGAAGATATCATATTCTGCCACCATAGGAACCATCTGATTCATTCACTGCATCTTTCGTTCAAGGAAGAAGAAGGAAGATTTAAGAGAAACTGAGAAACTGCGTTGGGTCTCTTTTCAACTGACAGTTGAACTTTGCGTTGGGTCAATTGGCAGAGGTATGCCTTGTTTCCTTATAATATTCATATAAAGAATATCAGTCTTGGCCTGTCATATTTATTTCAGTCTTGGCCTGTCATATTTATCTCGAGGAATTGCATCAATCTTTAAACTTTTTTTCCTGGTAAAAATAATGGGACTGATATATACTTGAGCTTTTGAGGCATTCATGTAAAAATTATTCATTGTAAACAGAAGATTAAACTCGTTTTTTCCTGGTAAGTAAATGGAAATGACCTTTCGGGTAAATGAAAACATTAATTTTGGAACTAATATGAAATCGATTGGGCATTTCTTGTCAATTGTCGCTTCAAATACAAACTTGGAAACTGAAAAAAATTTTGAGCCATTCAAAATATGTAAAAAATTATATTAGAACTCTTATATGAAGGCAACATGTTCATATATAACCCATGAAGATTCTCATAGGTATATATATATGATAATATAAATATAAATGGAAATGGCGAGCTCGAGAAATTCTTGGGTTAATTTTGCTTAGTTTACAGTCTTTATATATATATATCTAAATGAAAAGATTAATTTTGGAAGAGTTCAATACTAATATGAAATCGATTGGGCATTTCTTGTCATTATTATTATATTATTCCTTTATTGTTCTTCAGGATTTGGAATATATACTTATAATATATACACAAGATCAAATATATACACATATATATACACACATATATGAAAAATATATATGAATATATATATATATATATATATATATATATATATATATATATATATATATATATATATATGGCTATATATATATATATATATATATATATATATATATATATATATATATATATATATATATATATATATATATATATATATATATATATATATATATATATATATATATATATATATATATATATATATATATATATATATATATATATATATATATATATATATATATATATATATATATATATATATATATATATATATATATATATATATATATATATATATATATATATATATATATATATATATATATATATATATATATATACATATATATATATATATACATATATATATATATATATATATATATATATATATATATATATATATATATATATATATATATATATATATATATATATATATATATATATTATATATATATATATATATATAATATATATATATATATATATATATATTATATATATATATATATATATATATATATATATATATATATATTTTTAGGATAGTAATATCAGCCTGATCAAGACAGGGAAATTGCTTTGTCCCACGTGGGAGCAGCTCAGTTCAAACTAACGTCCGTTGAAAAAAAGATAGTAGCATTTAGCCATTTTTTCCCTATAGGAAAATTCCCATATCAACCTTAAAAAAACAGGTGGTCCTAAGGTCCCTTTTTCCTTTCTACCTGTCTTTGGGCGAATGTTTTTAACAAGAACTGCGGACGCCTGGGGTGACTGTTTTTGACCCAGCACTGGTCAGACAAGAGAGAGAAACTCGCCGCCGTCTCCGAGCAGACGTCTGGAAGGTGGCCCTGTCCCCGCCTTTGTCTATTATTTATTAGTGAATGGTGGAGCAAGAAACACTACACAACTTCATCACGTCCGTTCCCAAACGCTTCATCCTTAAGGTAGAGTCTGTGTGCTGTTCGAAACTTTGTCCATTCTTTTAACATCTTTTTCTGTATTTCAAAATTTTCTTTGTTTTTCTCCGGCCTTGAAGGTAATCATCTAGATTAAGCCAAATTATTATATTGTTAGCTTCATCCCCTTTGCTCCAGTAAAAATACTAGGATATAGGCTAAGCATATCATTTTAAGTCTGTGTTTGTCCGGTTTCTGGTTGGAAGAACGTGTTCTTAATGAGTAGAGATTCTTTATGGAGGACGGTTTTTTTATAAAGTCTTTATTCCTTGCATATTAACCCCTTTAACGATTTAACGACTCATCTTCTTGTTTTGCAGGGCCAAAATTACGTAAATTGAATAATACATGATGTCCTCCTGATATATATATATATATATATATATATATATATATATATATATATATATATATATATATATATATATATATATATATATATATATATATATATATATATATATATATATATATATATATATATATATATATATATATATATATATATATATATATATATATATATATATATATATATAGTTATATATTGTTGGTTTGATATGATGATATAGATATATATATATATATATATATATATATATATATATCTTATATATATATATATTTATATGAATATAAGAAGGCCCATAAAACACTATTAGAACGCCATATATTTCGAGCACTTCCTTCTGTGCTCCTGTTCACTATTGAAATGTTGAAAATATGTAGGTGTGGCATTAAGTCTCCGATGGTATGCAGGTGACAGTTCCCAAAAGGAGGGAAATAAACAATTCCCTGGTGGTTTTGGCCTCAATATCTCCTGTTTTACGATTCATCTGGTGGTTGTGTTTCCTGGAGCACCTGTCCCTGAGAAGAGGTTCAGGAAAACCCATCGATTTCATCTGCTTTCCAATGTCCTCCTGACAAGTTCATATTGTTGTTTGATTGATGATAGCAGATTCAATCTTTCTTTTGTATGGGCAGCTACTTTTTGAAAACCAGCCCGCCCTCTCCAATTTATGGAATGACCTCTATCCCTGACATGTAGAAAATTGAACTCTCCGAAGCATACCATACCGACCTATTGTGCTCTGTTAATCTTTTGAGAAGACCTCTCCCTCCTATGTAAATCTCATTACAATTGCTAACTCCAGCTTCTTCCCTTTTTTATTTAAGTATACATTAACGAGCGAGCTCCCGATGGATTTGGGATAATGGAAGATAAAATGATTGTTAGACCTGAGTTGTTCTGTGGCTTTTGGATGTTTCCGTTGTACGGAAGTTTTATTTTGTTGTTAAAATCTATTTGTCTGTTGTGAGTGGGACCTTTGTAGTATATTTTATTTGCTTTGTTAATAGCCTCTTCGATAATGTGGGATGGGTAGAGGAGTTGTCTTAGGTGTTGGCGGATCATGCTGAATTCTTTATCTAGGTACCCATTTAAACATATTTTAAGCCCCCTGAGGAATAACTTGCACCCTACCATGATCTTTACGGAGACATCGTGGTAGCTTAAGAAATGAATATAGGAAACAGCGAAAGTGGGTTTCCTATATACTGTGAAGGCATATCTGTTCTGTTCTCTTATGATCAGTACATCTAGGAACGGCAATTTTCCTTCCTTTTGCCATTCCGTTTTGAATTATATGGTCGGAACTAGTGAATTTAGTCTATTAAAAAATTCATTAAAGTCTCCCCAGCTATTGTCCCAGAAAGTAAAAATATCATCTACGTATCTAAGCCAGATCATATTGCGGGGTTTGATAGACGACAAAATTTCTGTTTCGAAATATTCCGTGAACAAGTTTGCTAAAAGGGGTGATAGGGGATTTCCCATGCTACAGCCAAATTTTTGTTTATAAAAATTACCATTGAAAGAGAACACGTTGTTAGTTACACAGAGGTTGATAAGTTTTAAACTTTTATCTATGCCAAGAGGAAAATGGTCTTCATATGATTGTACCTTCCTCTCTACAAAAAACAACACGTCGGCGATCGGGACTTTAGTAAATAATGACTCGACGTCTAGGCTGAGCAATTTGATGTTATTTGAAGGGATGTTTAAACTATTTAAATTTTTGTATAAAATCCTCTGCATGTTTGACATGGGAGGATGAGAAGGTTCCCAGAAAGGGTGATAACAGGTCTACGATCCATTTGATAATTTACACATGAAAAAGCTCCTGCTAGATATTATGGGGCGTAAAGGAATCCCATCTTTATATGTTTTTAGGAGGCCGTAAAAATAGGGGAGAGAGGGGTTGATTACCTTGAATGTCTCTAGTAGTTCTATGTCCTTCTTATTGCCCCCTATGGTTCTGACTAATTTGTTAAATTGAGCAGCAATATTTGTTGAGGGATCTTTCGTTAATTTGTCATAGGTCTCCGCATTGTTTAAAAGTTCTTGAACTTTATTGATGTATGTCTCCTTGTCTAAGAGAACTATTTTCCCGTATTTGTCAGATTTTGTGATGATGATATCCCCCTTTTCCTTAAACTAACTAACTAACGCATTTTGGAATCTTTTAGGTAGTGAATTTTTGTTGTTATTTTGCTCCAAGACATTTAGCAAAATGCCTTTGAGCATGCATCTTTTTGTCATAATTGTGTTTTGCAAAATGTTTATCAAAAGCAACTAGGAAATTAAGATTACTCTCGGACCAGGTTTCAGAGCAAATGAAACTCCAAGATTTAAAACAGTCTGTTCTTCTGCAGTGAGGGGATGGTTAGAGAGGTTCAGCACATTATTGGGTAGGCCAAGATTATTCCATACGCTGTTCCTAATCAGTCTTTTTAGTTCGTTCCGCAAATTTTTGGAGTGGGACTCACTGTTTTCAATAGCACCTGATAGCACAAAATATGAAAGATACATTTACATACCATTATTCCTGCACATGAGGCGAAGCGATATGGCTAGATCACTTATTTTTCTTCTAATCACATAGATGTCTTGGTATGTGGCATGTATTCTGTCTTGGAGGAATGTGGGAATGGAGTCCGGAAATGGGTCTGACACCGATGTCCAACGCGAGAAGCTGTACATATTGGGAGAAACTTGTTCCTGTAGGCATTCTTGTAGAAAATTTCTCTGATTCTTCCTCTTGTGTAACCCATGTACTACTCGTTCGTACCATCTAAAGATGTGTTTGACAGCTGGGTTGAAGCCGAAAATCTGGCATAAACTGTGATGTTCCATAATGGGCAAAAATGAATATTTTTTACTGTAATACCACAGTGTAATATGAATATAAGAAGGCCCATAAAACACTATTTGAACGTTGCAACCATATATTTCGAGCACTTCCTTCTGTGCTCCTGTTCACTGGTAAAATATGGACAGATGAAATGTTAAAGAAGTATATATACAAAGCAGGGGGTTTAGAATATGTTCAAATGGGTATCTAGATAAAGAATTCAACACGATCCGCCAACACCTAACGCAACTGCTCTACCCACCCCACATTATCGAGAAGGCTATTAACAAAGCAAATAAAATATACTACAAAAGGTCCCACTTAACAGACAAATAGATTTTAACAACAAAATAAAGCTTCCATACGACAAAAACATCCAAAAAGCCACAGAACAACTCAGGTCTAACAATCCTTTTATCTTCCATTATCCCAAATCCATCGGGAGCTCGCTCGTTAACGTATACTTAAATGAAAAAGGGGAAGAAGCCACAGTTTACAAGATTCCGTGTAGCAATTGTGATGAGATTTACGTAGGAGAGACGGGCAGGTCCCTCTCGCAAAGATTAACAGAGCACAAAAGTTCGGTACGGTATGCTTCGGAGAGTTCATGGATTTTTCTACATATCAGGGATAGAGGCCATTCCATAAATTGGAGCAGGGTGGATCTGGTTTTCAAAAGTAGCTGTCCGTACAAAAGAAAGATGCTGGAATCTGCTATCATCAATCAAACCAATAATATGAACTTGTCAGGAGGACATTGGAAAGTGGATGAAATCGACGGGTTAATCCTTGAACCTCTTCTCAAACAGATGCTCCAGGAAACACAACCACCAGATGAATCACAAAACAGGAGATATTGAGGCCAAAAACCACCAGGGAATTGTTTATTTCCCTCCTTTTTGGGAACTGTCACCTGCATACCATCGGAGACTTAATGCCACACCTACATATGCTTTGTATATATACTTCTGTAACATTTCATCTGTCCATATTTTACCAGTGAACATGAGCACAGAAGGAAGTGCTCGAAATATATGGTTGCAACGTTCAAAAAGTGTTTTATGGGCCTTCTTATATTCACACATATATATATATATATATATATATATATATATATATATATATATATATATATATATATATATATATATATATATATATATATATATAATATATATATATATATATATATATATATATATATATATATATATATATATATATATATGTGTGTGTGTGTGTGTATATGTGTGTGTATATATGTGTATATATATATATATATATGTTAATATATATATTTATATTATATGTATTTATATATATATATAATATATATATATATAAATATATATATTTATATATATCAATATATATATATATATAATTATATATATATATATATATAAGTGTTCTTAGTGACGGTAACTATATATGATGCCAAGAGATAAACCAATATTACCTTCCCAGAATAAGTATATATTATCAACCTTCATGGGTTCATGCCTACACTTTTAATTCCTTTCGTTAAGTAAAATGTTATTTAATATCAGATTCACTTTCGTGAATCTGAAATTTCTTAACGGTAACTACTGTGCTGTCAAGAGATAAACCAACGGTTACCTTCCCAGAAAATATATAACCTTTTAGGGGTTCATATATACCATATATATATATAATTCCTCTATATAATGTTATTTATTTAGTAATTTGATATTAAATATAGTTATATATATATATATTTTATATATATATATATATATATATATATATATATATATATATATATATATATATATATGTGTGTGTGTGTGTGTGTGTGTGTGTGTGTGTGTGTGTTTGTGTGTGTGTGTGTGTGTGTGTATGTGTACGTATGAAGAGGAAAAATGAACCATGAATTAAGCTGTTATTAAGGTACGGAAACATCTGAATGGGTAATTTGCGTCAACAGAATGGCAATCGAAATGGTAGGAATAATCAAACATAAATCTCAGAATCATTGAACTAAAAAGGAATATCGTTTTAGGAATAACTAAAGCCTATATAATGGTGAAATAAGTCTTTTGATGGCGATGATTCAGTTCTGAAGCAATGCACATTCAGTGGTTAGCCAGTGTTCCCTAATGAAATATCAAGTTTGAAGGTTCAAGGATAATTCGCAAACAGTTTCAAGATATTTCGATTCCTCTTCACCAAAGAAGTTTTCCTGGAAAACTGACACAAAAATCATGGTAAATTCAGTATGTCATTAATAAGTTTTCGTAAGAACACTCCCCAATGTTAACTGTTCTATCAAACACAGATTCCTTTCACGATCATCAAAGGATCATTTTAGCCGAATAAACTAATTAGAATCAAGAGGATGAACTGAGGTATGAAAGTGATATAGAAAGGGAAAAGAAAGTAAAGAGAGAGAGAAGAGGAAGGCCGAGTGAGTTGAGATAAGTGCTTTCGTGGAGGATTAGCAAGTTCTGAGAATGGAGGAGGATCCTTCGCAAAATACGAGTAGGAATTCCTTTCATGACTTGGAAGTTGGCTATTTCAGGTCGAAGAACCCGGGCAGGGGTTGGGGGCTGACGAGAGAGGGAGGAGGTGAGAGGGAATGAAAGGATTCCTCCCTTTAGGAGGGATCCTTTCCATGGTAAGAACAAGGAAGTAGGAGGAAGAAGAGATGGAATAAATTGCTTCCAAGATGAGAGGGTAAAATTGCATTATAAACGAAACTTACTGGAGGAAAAAGCAAAGATTTGTTTCAGTTGTTTGAGTTCTAAAAGAGTTGATGAGGAACTGTAAGAAATGCTAGGAAGATGTAAGCCTAAATTAAATTAAAAGAACATAAAACAAAACAAATGACGAGTAAAGAATAGACTGAATTTAATAGCCCTATGCCCTAATCGGAGCATTCTGTACCAGGGTCGTTCTAACATAACAGCTCTCTGTTTATCAGTTTTGTTCTTCCCTCTTTTTCTTTTTCACTTACTCGCCTTCTGTTGTGTAGAAGCCTAGTTGGTAAATTAATGACCAAAAATAAAAGCTGATAGTTTTTGTAATTAGAATTATGGAAATTATTTTGGATAAAATTATAAAAAAATTGAAATAATAAAAATTCAAACGAAAGGAATTAAAGAATGTAAAAACCAAACTACAACATTGTAACATGAATTCACCATAACCAAGAACAGAGCGTTTTAAAAAACAGCAGAAATTGTCAATTTGGATATTGCGTTTTCCTTCCGAGCCTGATGCCTCGCTGCTAAAAAGGACATTTGATGGATAAGGATATATTGGGAAGATTAAAATGTTTTCCTCTGATAATTTTCTGTTTATTGAATTATAAATTTTCTACCTGTGATCTATAATGACTACTATGCCGGTAGTGATGCCGAAGCTTCCAAACCGCTGGCAGAAACCTGGAGCTTTACTCTCTTCTCTTTTCTTCTCTTCTAGATTTTGTACTCAAATGACGGTATGCAAATTCAGAGTTAAGTTGAAAGCTGTGATGTAGGTGATCTGGTATATTCTACTTATTATTCTTATTCTGAATAAAAAAAAAAAAGTGACAAGCTGAAAATGCAATTAAATATCAAATAAAGTACACAAAAAAATAATGACAAGGAGAACATGGAAAAAAGGATAAAACCAATAAAATAATGCTAAAGTAACAAACACAGTGGTAGCATACTATATAACTTTTGTTTGCTGACATCATACCGCTTACGTTATACCCAAAACTAAACACCTGTGAAGGTTTTTTAAATGAAAGTTTTCCAGTACTTCGGATATTGAGTTTTCCTGGTACGAAAGTGGTCTTCAGCCAGAGGCGGTGTTTGGGAGATCAGAATTATATTATTCTCAAGCCTATTTGTGGTCGCAATCTTTCAAGAAAATGACGGGGAGATGATGAAAGCTATTGATAACAAAACGGGCAGAAAATTTAGATGACCCTCAATAAAAACTATGCTTATTTTCTAAACATGGAAGATGTCGTGTTTACACGATTAACTTACTACTTTCAAAGAAGGCTTCGACCAGTACCCTTACTTCACCTGGCTTTCCTTGCTCACCGGCATCTTTGAACATTTATCAGTAATGATATCAGGAAATGGTCTTTGCTGATTTTCATATCAGAATTTTCTTGTCATATTTATAACAGTGAGATCATTATTAACATCCAATTGTTTTTTTTTTTTATATCTGTAGCATTTTTTTAAGATTTTACAGTTCCGATATAACTTCTTTGTGTCTGATCCGAATGTACTCACAAAAAAATTGACATTTCATAATCTGTCTGTCTATGATTTCTGTATATATATATGTCTATCCTATCTTTCTGTCTATGTATGCATGTATATATATATATATATATATATATATATATATATATATATATATATATATATTTTATATTTCTTGTTTTGTAATATATTTACTATTATATATTTGATTTTTAAATCTGTTATCTTGACATACATTTACACTAAATGATCTGTATTTTATTGATACTATATAACTCTGATATTGTTATATTTATTTCAAATAACTGCTATATATATAAAGATTAAGCCAGAGTTCCATATATCTAGTGGTCTGGTATTATATATATTTAAGATATATTCAACAATGGTAAAAGTATCCTGGAAACAAGGCATTATATATATAATATAAATATATAATAAAATATATATATATAAAATATAATGTAATGAATATCAACCTATATATATATAATATATATATTATATATATATATATATATATATATATATATATATATATATATATATATTATATATATATATTATATATATATATATATATATATATATATATATATATATATATATATATATATATATATATATATATATATATATATATATATATATATATATAATTTATATATATATATATATATATATATATATATATATATATATATATATATATATATATATATATATATATATATATATATATATATATATATATATATATATATATATATATATATATATATATATATATACCAAATGCTGGCTCATTTCGAGCTTAATCTAAGTCATCACCCAATATTCCATTATTGTCAAACCACACCAGTCTTTAATTATCTCTTATAAATGCGAAATATCCAGTAGAGATTTATTTAATTTAATGCTTTTGTTTCCAAGTCACTTTTACCTGTTTGACTTTAAAGTGATTTGGATTCTTCTGGAACTCTGGCATAAGTCTTCAATATAGAAAGATAATAACAATTCATTTGAAAAGTGTAAATGTGTATAACAATATCAGAGTTAATCAAAATATGCTATTGGTAATAAAGTTACCTGCAGGGCGTTTGTCAAGATAATCCTTAAAAATGCAGCTCATAGGCGATCTTACAAAACGAAATCAATTTGGTATATATTTTATTTTTCTGGCAAAGAATATCTCTGGTTAGCATCTTTTTCCACTTTGACAGGAATTAAGCAATACTGGGCTTGGCAACACGAGAATCCGCAGGCAAATTTCAATAAATCTTTCAAGGACTGGTAGTTACTGTTATTATTTTGACCAGTTCACATGTATTCTTCAACAAGAAGAATATAATTAAATTCGTTGGTTTTATCTGTTCAGTTTTCAAATACCCACAAATATCAAAATGGGAACTGATCGATTTCTCTGCAATGAGAAAACAAAATAAACAATTACTCATTCGATATCTAGATGAAAGATTTTATGTCCTAAATATTTCTTTTTAGCATCCGTCAGCGCTAAAACCTTTTGAAATAAATTTTGCCGCAATTAAAAAAAATTTCGTTTGGACACCGGAAAACTACCGCGGGAAGGAAAAAGTCTTTTGGGAATGGAGGAGTAACGAACAGAAGGAAGCTCAAGATGGATGGGGATTGATTAAGATTGAAACAACAACTTGAACATCTTTTTGTTTCTCTTCTTTCTCTCCTGGCGTAATTACAGTGGTAATGGTTTTTGGTCATCTTATAAAGTTTTGATGAAATGTATTTTTCTACGATTTTCTGTTCCTTTTAACAAATTAAGATTTTCCTTAGAGTAGTTAAAGTTAAGTATATCTTAGTTTTACCAGACCACTGAGCTGATTAACAGCTCTCCCTCAACACCTGGAGGAATCCGAACCACATTATTAAGAGGAATGAATTTCTATCAAAATTCCTCTAACTCTTAGAAGCATATCGAGAAATGTAAAACAATATATTTTTTTTTATTATATGTAGATTCCTTAGGCACCACTAGATTAACTACTATATTCAAATCTTTTCAAAGCGTAAAGGTGAAACCACATCGGAGTCCTTTAGGAATTGACTAATTACAGAAAAGTAGCGTTTCCTTTAGTTAAGGACAGTCCTTCATTTGCGCAGCTCAAAATAGAATCTAATTTCTAATCCAGGCCCTGTTAATGAAAGGAGTTTCCAATCGTTTATAAAAAAAAAAAAAATTATGAATGGGGAATCTGGAAGGGAGTTTGGAGGGTGCTTGATCATCAACTGCCAATGGCTTCCATACTGATTGTTAATTATGGCCAGAGCCCTTCAAAGTTAAAATTTGGGCGTTCTAATATTATAAGGAGAAGGCAAATATTACTCATGTTATCTCTGACCTTATTCGAGATTATTTCTAATTACTTGATTATCATCCTTCTTTGTCTGTGGTTTAACTTTAACTCAGTCATCTCACTATAATAGCAACAAGTCCGGGTTGATATCGGGCGGCAACTGGGCGATCTGGGCCCGTTTCCTTCAAAACCCTTGGTACCTCTGTTGCAAGGAACGCTGAATCACATACATGGTGGTCAGTATATTCTAGTGAATCGTAGGTGGTGTTGATTCATAGTCAGTCATGAAAATCAGTTGATTTAAATGTATGCGCACAATCATATGAATGTATTTGTGTCTGTCATTAAAAAAAATAATAAGACCATCAAGAGTTAATTGTCAGACTACCTTGGTGTACAAGCTCATCAAATAAATCAGCCTAATTTGTAAACACCACAAGGAAGCAATAGTAAAAAAGTAAAATTATGCCCCGGAGAAACTTCGGCGCAATGGAGTTTTCTGTACAGCATATAATGCCGTATGAAACTCTCAGTCGCGGACCATGAAACTTTCAGCCACGGCCCGGTGGTGGCATGTCCTATAGCGTTGCCAGACGCATTATCATAGCTAACTTAAACCTTAAATAAAAAAAAAAAAAAACTACTGACGCTAGAGGGCTACAATTTGGTATGTTTGATGATTGGAGGGTGGATGATCAACATACCAGTTTGCAGCTCTCTATCCTCAGTAGTTTTTAAGATCTAAGGGTGGACAGAAAAAGTGTGGACGGACAGACAAAGCCATCTCAATAGTTTTCTTTTACGGAAAAAAAGAGGACTCTCAAAGCAAAAGGAAATATTCAAAATGGAACAAACTCCAATTCCTTTCTCTTTCGATTTTTTCTTGGTGTCTCAGTTGCTAATTTCTGATGGAAGGGAAATGCCCACGAAAAAAGGTTCCAAGAAGAATAATATATACCATATTTAGACATGCATTTCTGACCAACATTTTTACGTTCCACGTGAACAGTAACACACTTAAACACAAATATTAAGGAAGAAATATCGTTTAATATCGAATTCATCTTACCAAGGGAGTGCCACGGTTCCAATCCTGGCCAGTGCAGAAACACTTGCAAATAAATACAAATCCCTTTTTGTGCAAGTTAGTCCAAGTCATAGTGATTTCGATATTAAAGATAATTTGATTTTTAACGATATTTTTTTCCTTAATATTTGTTGATATAAAAAGGTCATATGTGTATAAGTGACAAAATTTCGCATTACTGACGTACATAAAATAAGTTCAGATTAACGTCGTATGCGTCATGATCTATGGAATGAAGTCAGAGACTGCTAACAAAAATAACAAGCTTTCTTTATTATTGCACTTGAGGTAATGTCTACATATTTCTATATGATGTATTTCCTGATCATGATTTAATTTGCGCGATCTAGTCTTATAACTAAATGCATGTTTTCCACTTAAGATCTTATGCGGGTAAATATTTAAACTACTGTACAGCAGCCTTCTTCTCTCTCTCTCTCTCTCTCTCTCTCTCTCTCTCTCTCTCTCTCTCTCTCTCTCTCTCTCTCTCTCTCTCTCAGATGTAGAGAAGAAACTAATCCTCTTAAATAATGATAAACCTCATTGCCTTTGGCATTAAGGCTTAAGGTCTTATGCGGGGTAAATATTTAGACTACTGTACAACTGCCTTCTTCTTCTTCTTCTTCTTCTTCTTCTTCTTCTTCTTCTTCTTCTCTCTCTCTCTCTCTCTCTCTCTCTCTCTCTCTCTCTCTCTCTCTCTCTCTCTCAGATGTAGAGAAGAAATTAATTGTTTAAATAATGACAAACCTCATTGCCTTTGGCATTAAGGCTTTCCTAGAGGAGTAGAATGATGGTGATCTGTCATCACATCTTTATTAATAAACTTTGATGCTTTTAACAAATGGCCTTGGAAATAAATAAATCAAATTAACAGAAGTCATTACAGAATTGTTTCTTTACTTTTACATCATTCGGGTTAACAAATACTCTCTCCCCCCTGTAGCGGGTGGCTGTTCCATTTCTCGCAGAATTTACTATCGCCTTTTCCTTTAGATGTTTGCTGGACTCAAAACACAATTCAGGGTACAAACTCAGGTTAGACAAAAATCGGAACTTGAGGTCTTGCGCAGTGAAGGGCATATGGCAATATTTAACAAGTGGTATCTGGCAACTATTCGACATGCAACGCCTGTCTGAAACACAGCGTCAAGAACACTGAGTGGCTATCTTCCTGTCGAGCGTGTGACCTCGGGCGGCCATATTGCAACTCCCGGTCCAACGTTACAGAATTATAGTGTTGAGGAAAAACACTAAAACAGATCATAGTTTTTTTTCTACTCATTTAATCATGTTAAGAACATTCTTTTATTCCAGGTAAGTTTATCATTACTGTACCATATTGTTATTGTTCTGAGGCCTAAGAAAGGTATTTTGCGTTGTTTCTGTATTTATCTGAAATATTAGAAAGCGTCTTGTAAACAAACCAGCGACAGAAAAGGCTCGAAAAGTCATTTCTATCTATTCGAAGGCTTTGGAAGGGTACTTGATAACTGATAAATAAGGGCTGCCATGAGAACGTAATTTTGACATAATTGGAATATTATTGTTTTTAAAAGAAGGAAAAAACAATAAAAAATCACCTGTCGAATTAATAGTCGTAAGTCTAGCGTTTGCTTGGCCAAGATTCTTTTCCGTTTTGTTAACATCATTATTGAGTAATCTTTTCCTTGGCATGATGATTCGACAACTTTTATCATACAGAAATTATTTTTATATATTCGAAAATGAGTTCTACTTAAAAAAAAAAAAAAAAGGCGGGGCTGAATGATACAGCACCTTACCAAATTAATAGTTTGAGAGTGTAGGTCTAGCCAAGGCTACCAAATGTCATTTTATGACGACAAATAAAACCAGGATTTGTTACACATGAAAAAGCACAATTATTTTTACTTTGAATCTAATAATAAAAGTTGTTTTCTAAGTTTGTTTAAGTCACCCAGAGTTAGTGTCACCGAATGTGACGCTGTGGCATTCCGCAGTTTCGTTGAGAAACGACGTTTGGTGATGTGCATTTTGTTAAACAACTCTAGCATTGCCTCCGCAGGTCTAAAACTGAAAAATTGATGGCATAGACAGTATCCTACAGGCTACGTACGGCAGGTAATTCTTAGTGACTGACAAAATACATAAGGTGTCCGTATGCATCACACTAACAGGCCTAAAAGACGAGACTTACTGACAACTGGTGTAATGCATTTGATGGTGGCTAATGTCAACTTTAGCTCTTTTCAGTTTCAGTAAGTCAAACACATGTTTGCGTAGGAACACGAAGCAGATTATTTATTTTTACTTTCGTCTGTGAGGAGAATACCCTCTCAGAAGAGAAAATCCCAACAAACCTCTGTAAAGGAAGGGGGAAGGAAGTTACAAATTCAGGTGCGTATATGTTATCAGGACATCTCAAGAACAGGCGAATGGATTTTGATGAAACAACCTCACAGGAAGGCATCGATCAGTGGTTTAATTCATCACAACTTGCTAATTGTTAGAATCCCGTTGAAAATTACACAGTAATATGGACGAGTAAGCTCCCAAGTGACTTGTTTTATTAGTTTCAATCTAAGAGGAGGTAAACAATCCCGTACAATCGTTTGTAACTGAAATCTTCATATTTTTTTTTTATTAAGAATTGTTTAAGTAAGTGGCAAAAGAAGAATTACTTTAGCGCAGAAGAGGTGGAAGGGATTCACATGGACTCGATGTATCCTTTTGGGCTGGTGACGCCATTTCCAGGCTAGGGTCGACTAAGATTAACTGGCTTTCAGGGATAATTGATTTTCCTCCTCTTTAAACAGCTCTTCCCACTGAACCTGGCTCTTTACCTGTTCTGATGAATTCTGCTGCTTATAGTGCAGCAGATAATTGCATATTTCATAAGAATCGTTCAGATAGTGAAACAAGCCATGAAATTTTGCACAAGTGCTCTTTAAAGTTCCTTCTATCAGAAAAGGGCGCTGGCCACGCAAAAATTTAATATGGCGGCCAAATTCAAGATGGCGGCCAGTATCGACAGATTTTGGCTAATTTTTCACTAGAATGGCATGTATTTGCTTCTAGCAATATGGTAAAGCTCTTCCATACTATTTCTTGTGAATATTATGTTTCTGTAGCTTCCCAGTACAGTTTACCTTTAAATATGGGGGCTATATGGCTGCCAAGAAAAGGTAGAAACAATAATTATAATGAGAAATAATGCCCGTTCAACAATTATCGTTTTAAGCATGGATCTTGGTTTCTGTGGTTTTAGATCCTAATGAGGCCATCTCTTTCGAATAACTCATCAATTTTGAAGGAAAATTAATAAATGTAAAAGAGTGTATGTCTGCACACAACCAGGGCACACTGGTGACATCACTGCTGTGTAACTCAGCATGGGGTTCAGTGCCAGCTAATCCAGCTTTACTAATCCTGTAGTCTTAGACTAGTAGTTGTAGTATAGTTTAGTTTAGTGTCCCAAATGCTTTCTAACAGCCCCAGACCAGCTATAGTTAGATAGCCGCACCTGAATAGACAGGATGTGCCAGCGCGGGAGAGCCGAGCCAAGGGTATGGGGGCTGTACATGATGGTTCATGTACTTACCGGATGGTGTACAGATCACACGGGACTTAAATGGCACTGGATGAATGATCGGGCTAGGTGTAGGGAGACCGAACCTAGTTGAATCCCATACAGGAATGTGTGCTTTGTTTAAGGTGGTAAAAGGATAACCCTCGGCCTTAATCAAAAGTGAAATCATGGCAGAATGTGATGCCAATCTAATATTGAGCAGTAGAAAAACAAACTGGAGTTTGTGTTGTCTTTGTCAGAAGGACAAAAGAGGTGAGCACTTGACATCACCTCCAAGTCATCATGTCCTAGACCATGATGGGTACACAATGCTGGCAAGGAACATTCCCATGTTCAGTGAAATTAATGAAATGCCACTGATAATGGATCCAGCAAGGCTGGATGAAGGTGATGGCATAGAGGCCACTCTCAGGAAAAAATGCAGCAAAATACCATGTGAACTGTCGCTTGTTGTTTAACAACACTAAACTGGACCGTGCAAGAAAGCGACAATCCAATGACCAGACCAGCAACACTGAGACTAGTCATGCAAAACTGCGCCGAACCAGTCATGACAATGAAGTTTGCATTTTCTGTGAGAAAGTGGCACCTGCATCTGATCTCAGACAGGCTAGTACTAAGGGCCTTGACTTGAAATTGCGTGAATGTGCAGAGATACTTAGTGATGGCAAGCTCCTTGCTAAGTTGACTGGTGGGGATGTCATTGCACAGGAGTTTAAGTATCACCATGCCTGTCTTTGTGCCCTCTACAACAGAAAAAGGTCCTACCTGAGGAGCCTTGAGAAAGACCAAGGTAGCACTGAGTCAGAATCAGATGTGTATCCACTAGTTCTGTCAGAACTGATGACATACATTGTTGAAAACAACCTTTGTTCAGATGATCCAATCACATTTCGGCTGGCAGATATTTGCCACCTCTACCAACAACGTCTGGAACAATTAGGTGTAGAGTCACCAAGTGTAAATTCCACGAGACTCAAAGACAAACTTCTGGCAGAAATTCCAGAACTTGAGGCTCATAAATCTGGCAGAGATGTATTACTTGCATTTCAAAAGGATGTGGGAAAAGCACTTGCTCAATCATCTGATCTTTCAGAGGCAGTTATCATTGCTAAAGCAGCAAATATTCTCAGAAAGTCTATACTTGATCATCAGTCACGGTTTGATGGCACATTTTCTGAGGCTTGTGTACGAAATTCTGTGCCTCCTCTCTTTGCTCCAGTTTGTAGGGATGGTTGAGCATGGGGCTGACATCAAGTCACAGTTACGATTTGGAGCATCAAAGTCAGACCAGGCCATTGCACAGCTCATGCAGTTCAACTGCTACTCCTGATACAAAGAGGGAGCAACAACTCATAGACACTCCAAAGACAGAGAAACACCATTCCCAGTCTACATGGGACTCTCAGTCTATGCCAAAACCAGGAAGAGAAACCTGGTTGAAATGCTACATCAGTATGGCCTCAGTATCTCTTATGACAGAGTACTGGAGGTCTCTGCACAGTTAGGAGATGCCACAGTTAGCAAATATGTGGAGGAGGGTGTGGTCTGTCCCCAGTACTGCGAAAAGGGTTGTTCACCACTTCAGTGATGGACAACATCGACCACAACCCATCTGCAACTACTGCCACTACCTCCTTCCATGGAACTAGCATCTCCATATTTCAGCACCCCACCAAGGAGAACACTGGACAGGAAAGACAGCAACAAGAGTTTGCACCTGAGAAAGTGAGGTCGGTGCCTGAATTGCCGGACACATTCACAAACATCTCACCAGCTTCCTTTCAAACAAAGAACCCTGTGCCACCAAACACTGCAATACCAAAGCCACCCACAGATATCTTGGGGCCACAGCTTGCACTGGAGTATCAGTGGCTAGACAAGGTCATAGTCACCCAGGAAATAGATGATGCAGTGAATCTGACGTGGTCAGCTCATCACGCTTCAATGAAGAGAAGCCCAGAATTTGAAGTAACCATAACTTCATTGCTTCCTCTCCTGCGTGATCAGGCTCATTCTGTTGCTACGATCAAACACGTGATGCAGAAAGTGCAGGATGTCACTGATTTTCTGAACCCTGGCCAGATACCCATAATCACAGCTGATCAGCCAATCTATGCCGTAGCAAAGCAGGTGCAGTGGCAGTGGCCTGATCAGTATGGCGAAGACAAGTATCTGGTAATGTTTGGTGGTCTGCACATTGAGATGGCAGCAATGACATCTCTTGGTACTCTTCTTCATGGCAGTGGTTGGACAGGAGCTCTGGTGGAGGCAGGAGTTGCTTCATCTGGAACTGCAGAATCCTTCCTGTCAGCTGCAAGTGTAACCAGGACACGGCAGATGCACCAGGTTACAGCCTCTAGTTTGTACAAACTCCTGAGGACAGCATACACTGACTACTGTGCTGAGAAAGCAAACAACAATGAGCAGGCATTAGAGTTTGAGGAGTGGTGTGACCTTCGAAGACAGCAGAGTCCACAGTTCCACTTCTGGCACATGGTGTTGTCTATGGAACTTGTGATATTCCTACTGATCAGGTCCTTCCGTGAGGCCAATTTTGTCCTCTACTGTCAGGCATTGCATGAGCTGATACCCTACTTCTTTTCCAACAATAATACAAACTATGCTCGTTGGCTGCCTATTCACCTCAGGGACATGCTTACCCTAGAGAGTTCACACCCAGAGTTGCACAAGGAGTTCAAGGCTGGCAACTTTGTTGTGCACAAGACCAGTCGCCAGTTCTCAGCAATGGCTCTTGACCAAGCTCATGAGCAGACCAATGCCTTTATAAAGGCTGATGGCGGAGCCATTGGGCTGACTGAAGATCCGTCAGCACTCAGAAGATGGATGGTGGCTGGCCCAGAGATCATCCGCTTGGTGTCTGCATACGAAACAGAGGTTCAAAGTAAGGAGTCTAATGAGCAGACAACACACCATGAACAAACACCTCATGCGCAGAAGACATTCTTGGAGAGAGTCAGCAAGCTGTCATTGGCTTTGCAACACTTGGGAAGTCCTTTTCAGGAAGAGAGCCAGGATCTGTATTCCATTGACAACAAAGACATTGCCCACCCCAGCTCAGCAGAACTTCTACAGACACACCTTGACAGAGGCCGCACTAAATTTCAGAAGTTTTCAGACTCTTTGGCAAACAATGCAGTCTCCTTCTATGAGCCGATAAAGAAGAACAGAACTGACTTCTTCAGGCAAGAAGCTGCTCCTGTAGAACAGTCAAAGCAGAAACTTCTGAAGGAGGATTGCCAGCTTTTCTCAAAGCTATTTATATCCTGTCAGAGCCGTGAATGTGATCTGCAGGAATTCTTCCAGCACGAGAATCAAACATTCCCAGCTTCCCTTAGTGAGGGTGGTAGGCTGTACACATGTCAGAAGTCTCAGCTGACCTCGGTCCTGGAGAGTCATGTTACACTAGAAGACAAAGAACCAAAGACTGATGTCCTCATTGTAGATGGATCAGCTTTGGTCCATGCCTTACCCAAAGAAAGGAAAGACCTTTGAGGGCTATGCACTTTGCGACTTCTTGCCTGTGATACAATCCTATAGCAGCAAGTACACATCATCACATCTTGTATTTGATGTATACAATACATCCAGCCTCAAAGCTGAGACCAGGCTCCAACGTGGTCAAGGAGGAAGGCGCAAGGTGACAGACAAGAACACAATTCCATCCAACTGGCGCAATTTCCTAAGACACGATGCCAACAAGACAGAGTTGTTCCAGTTCCTGGCAGACAAAGTTGCCCAGATGTCTGCCACAAATGTTGTCATTGCCACGAAAGGGTCTGCTGTCCTCAGCACTCATGAGGCTAGTCTTCAGGGACTGGAAAAGTGCTCTCATGAGGAAGCTGACACCCGCATCTTTCTCCATGCCAAATATGCCACAGAACATGGAGCCAAGACCATCACGGTTAAAGCAAATGACACAGATGTTCTTGTCGTTGCAGTCAGTGCTTTCTCCACTCTCCACAATCTAGGGCTAGAGAAGCTATGGGTGGCATTTGGCCAAGGCCAGAGCCTGCGCTGGATTGCTGTGCATGACCTGTGCAACTCTCTGGGCCAGGAGAAGGTGAATGGCATGCTCTTCTTCCATGCGTTCACAGGCTGTGATACAGTGTCAGCCTTCGGAGCAAGGGCAAGAAGACCGCCTGGCAGACATGGAACATCTTTCAGAGGCCTCCACTGTGTTCTCCAAACTGAGTCACTACCCTCTCAGAGTGGAAGAGAGTGACCTGAAGGTCCTGGAGAGGTTTGTCATACTTATGTATGAAAGATCCAGCACTGCTGGCACTGTGGATGAGGCTAGACTTGATATGTTTGCCAGAAAACAAAGGGCATATGAGGCCATTCCACCAACCAGGGGCTCTCCTCCAACACACCAAGCGTGCTGCGTACCAGGCTGGTTGTGTGTGGGGGCAGGCCACCCAGTGTCAGCCACAGCCAGAGAACCCTGCTGAGTGGGGATGGCAAAAGTCTGGTGAAGCATGGCAAGTCCTCTGGACAACCAACTCGCCCTTAGCCAAGAGTTGCCAACAGCTTACCAAATGTGGATGCAAAGCAGGCTGTCAGGAAAGGTGCAAGTGCTACAAGCTGGGTCTTCCCTGCACAGCTCTGTGCACTTGCAAATGTGAAGTCTAGATAAATATTGCCCTCTCTTCAGTAGATAATCTAGCTTGAGCATCCAACGTGTCATGCTATGCCTACCTTCTTATCCTCGAATTTTTCAAAGGTGTAGGTTGAGAGACCTATACATAGATTGGTTGCGTTTAGTCCGTATTTCTCTTCTTTTCTTTTTATGGTTACAGTCTTAGACACAATGTTGTATGTGACCATACCATTACTATTTCAGTTGAAAATAGCATATTAGTTAAACTGTCTGATCACATGAATATACCATTAAATAAAAACAGTTGGTCTCTATGTCTGCTAGCGCTGTGGATAGAAAAAAAACTTTTATGGCAACCATTTTGTACGCCATCTTGGTTACAATTCATTTAGTAAGGGTTTTCAATAAAATGTGTGGTATGGAACATTTTTATAACCTAAAAGTCGAGGTTTAAAAAAAAAAAGGCATATTCCATCCAATAGATGCTCCCAAACCAGTGAATCTCAACATAGATGGCGGCCATTTTAAAAATAGCCGCCATCTTGGATTTTCAGGTGGCCAGCGCCCTTTTCTAAGAGAGCGTAGTCTTAGGAATGTTTGTGCCAAATTTCATGCTTGTTTCACTATCTGAACGATTTTTACAGCAATCTGCTGCACTATTAAGGCTGTGCACCTGGAAGGGAAATGGTTAGCCATTGGGCACGTTTGATTTTCATATCGACTTTAGGGTGATGGTTTATGGAAAGAAAGAGGGGCAATAAAAGCCATTAGACCCTACTGAAAAGGTGAAGATGACCGGTATTGTTGATTAACCATTCATTGTCATAGTCAATTCATTTTAATTGGATATTAGCAGGAACGAACAATGAAGTTTACGCTTCAATATTGACATTATCATTCTGTTCACGACGAATTTCTCCACTTCTAAAAAATTTCCCCTTGTAATTAGTTTTTAATTCCGTCTCTTCATGTAATTACTATTCCATGTATAAAAGAAAGAAATCATTAGCAAATTTTAAATTCCATAATACCACTATTAGGTATATTAATAACAAATAAATCGTTATTTTTTCAAATTTACCTACAAAATGGAATGAAAATCTCAGAGCCTTCTATAACTTCCTACGTTTGGACTTCACATGTAAAATGACAATCTCTTAACTCAGGACATCCTTCCTTCCTTGCGTTATCATAACCTCTAAAATGTACGCAAGTTTTATGCTGTCACTTGCTTATTTTTCCAGCCTTTCATCTACTTGCCTTATGTCTGCACAGGATAATGGCAATTATCATCTAAATTCCTGAATCATCCGCAAGAGTCCTGGAATGGCTTTCTATTAGCTTTGTTCTTTCTCTTAAGGTGGGGTTGGGGGCAGGGAGGAAAGAGAACCGGTTTCCTAACCAATGCCGAGATGATTAAATATTCTCGCTGAAGGTGCTGTTACAAAAGGAGAAGAAGAAAAATTTCCTTTGCTGTTGATTGACCTATCAAGCCTGCTTTCTTCTCAAGATTTAGTCTCACGTTCATCAGGTTTTAAATTTTTATTTCAGAATACAATTTTCTAGATACGAAAGTCTGGAAGTATTTAAATTTGAGAAGAAAATCTCGATGACATTATCATATTAGAATCTTTATACCTAAAAGCATTTATGGTGTCAATAACAAGTTGTTTCAGCATCAATTTATGATGGATAAGCAATAAAACCTTATTCTCAGTTTAACTCTTCTCATAGTCTGTGGATGCATAAATTTTCACCACCTTGGACAGCTTTTGTCTTCAGAATTCCAGCTGTGATGTTATAAAAAAATCAATTTCGCAAAGATTAAGGCCATTTTAACAAAAATAATCTCCAGCTTTTACGTATCCCTCTGTCTCCATTCCAATCTCACAATGCTGGTGATCACTGAAATGATTGTTAGTATATCTTTCCCTCTTGTTTGATAATGTTTGTAAAGCGACTGACGTTGTTTCTTTTAAGGTGCCATGCAGCTTTCACACAATGGCACCTGTGTAATTTCCATTTATAAGACGAAATTCTTCAGAATTTCCGTTTAGAGACGTCATCAGTTTCTCTGGACACCAGAATCTTTTACATATGTGCAAAATTAACCCCATTTTTTTATTGGTTAACTGAATTTCTCTTGCTAATTCGTTTCAGCAGTTACAGTGTCTTTTAGTTTTCTGTAAAAGAAAAAAATCAGATGGCTTTCTCTGTCCTCATATCTTAAAAACTATTGAGGCTCGAGGATGGAAATTTCCACAGTATGCCTGATCATCCACCATCAATCATCAAACATGAAATCAAGCAGCCCCTATCAGTAGGTTTTATTTTCTTTAATAGGTGTGATTAAATCCTAGCCAAATCGTTGATTCTGGCATCCGCTAAAGGACCAACAACAGACCCATCACCGGACCGTGGCTGAGTTTCATGGGGCGTGGCTGAACCACCACCGGACCGTGAATGACTTTCACGGGCCGCGGATAAGAAGGCATGGGCCGTGTGTGAAAGTTTCATACAGCATTACACGCTGTACAGAAAACACGATTGCGCCGGAGAAACTTCGGCTCATACTTTACTTGTTTTGGATTTGTACTCCTCCGATCATGTGAGTCCTGTTGACTTCTGTTGCCTTTGTTATGGCTATCATACTCATCAAACTTTTATTTGGTGTTTTATTACACCTCAAACCGTAAGGTTTTAGTTGCTTTATTGCACGGTAATTTCACAAATATGCTCAAAGTAGGAACAAGTTTGTTTTGATGCTACAGTTAGAATATCCAACGATGTAATATACATCTTTGGCTGCTAGCGTTAAATTCTCATGGCCTCTTTGAGAACCATCTTTCAGGTGGAAATATAATAGAGTTTTAGCCATTATTTCCAGATGCTTTGACGTGTTAAATTCGTCCCTTTCTTACCTTCCCTGCCTTCATTTATTCTCTGCACCCCTCCCTAATAATGAAAGAAATTTGAACTACATCTCTTGTTGATCTGGATCTGGTCCAGTCTTAAAAAGTAAGGGGAAGAGACTCGTTTGGGAGCTTTGTCCAATTTTGGGTCTTTAACTTTTATTCATTTCTCTTTTTTTCTCTGTTCTCACTGGGTTTCTACCCGATCCCCGTTTCATATTTATTATCTCTCTTACTCTGAGGTCTTATCTTTGTTTTCTGTTACATTTATCAAAGAGATTAACTCTTTCAGTTAGAATCAGTTAGATCGTTATATCTTGAAACTATCTGAAAGACAAAGAACTTTATGGGATAAGAAATTTCATAAAATGGAGTTTTCAAGCAAAGGAGTAATAAGATAAAACTGGTTATAGCAAAGGAAAGACAATATCTATAGATCTCTAGTAAGAAAGCTTATGATATAATATAAATTGGCCTATTGATATATCCTGCTAATTCCTAGCTATATGGTATGAACACTGAAAAGACGAAATCATATAGCGTTAAAGAGGGGAAATTTAACGCTATTGAACATTTAACAGACGAACAAAGGCAGTCTTGTAATGATTTCGAACCTCTGATAAATTAGCCATAAAGATTTATCCTAATTCACTTTCCCATGAATAACTGAGTCCGCTTTACAAGTGAACATCCTTTCTGCCAAGTTCCGTGGGAATGTTTGCATATAACATAATAGAAGAAAAAAAAGTAAAATTTATTATTTGATGGGGCGAGAGTCACTGAATATTACTGCATTGTAGTGAATATAATAAAAGGAAAACCACTCTAAAGCTAAGTAACTCCCTCACTAAAACTGATTACAGTTTGGGTTTTATTTGAATATGTCAGTTGTGTCATTCTTTCACCTTTCAGTTTTATTTCAGGTTTCAGAGTATTTACCTCCTTGATATTCAAAGGCTTTAACTGAATTACTTTCCATCGTAAGTAGTCCACTACTGACCAAAAAATAATCAATTACTTCTCAAAGTGAAATCATTGAGATAAAGAAAAAAAATGGAAGAAAATTGTTTCCTCAAACTGGGATTCTTTTAAGTTAGAACAAAAAGGAATTATACAAAGAGAATCCTGATGATCTCACCAAGTAAGTATGATATTACCAAGGTTACTTCCATGAAGGTTTACCAGGTGTGAAAGAAAATAATATATCTTAGTTAGAAATGGAAATTTATTTTTTAGTAAATGATGTTAGCTGCCACCGTCTTTATGGTCTTCTTCATATGTACCAAATATGTTAGTTTCAAGGTACATGTATAAGTATTTATATCTTGAGAAGACATCCTATCAGTATCATGACAAAAAGAGCTATGAAAGAATTTAGTTAAAACAGACAGAAAATTATAGTAAAGAATGAATGTTTCCATGAAAAAGAACATTTGTGTAGGAGTTTCAGCAGTATCTCCCAGGAAAAGTGTTGAGGAAGAAGAAAGAAGAGAGAAATGGATGAGAAAACGAAAATGGAGTTAACTGGGGACTAGGTTTTTCTACTTTTTATTATCTGGTGTATATTAGTGACATTTGTGATACTGATAACCAAACAATGAGAAAAGGAATAAAATTAATTTCATCTAAAAATATCCAGCACTTGATGGATCTGGTGTAAAACCTCTGTTCGTGCTTTTCTGTACAGCCATTTCTCTTAAATCATAACACAATAATAATAATAATAATAATAATAATAATAATATATAGCCTACATCTTATTATGTGAACAATTTTATATGACTATAATATTATAATAGTAACATATTGAAACGAAGATGTGTGTATGTTTATCACATCAATGGGCATATACAATATATATATATATATAATATATATATATATAT